>NW_011921383.1:0-3001 GCF_000151845.1 Pteropus vampyrus
AGAGTACATGCTGCTGAATTCTTTCAGATGGCAAGCTCAAGACGATGGATGTCCAAAGACTTTTCCACCACCACTTTGGTACGGCAAAAGGGCACATGAGAAACAGCTTTACAGATCTGTCAGTCTGGGACGGAACACCCACCATGTCACACACAACAGAGTAAGAAGTGGTTCCAAACAAGTAACTATGACCTTAACCACGAGAACTGCAACTTCTCTCAGTACTTACTTAGAGGGCCGCCTTACTTCACAGCATCCAACAATGACTGCACTTCTGGATCATACAAGCCAGGCAATCCCAAAGGAGCTTGCTGTACAAGTGGTGCTCGCTTTCTCTCAGCTTTAGAGGATAGCTATCTCTTCTTAATGGCAAAATGGGACCAGAAGAATTGAAATACCTTACCACCTAATAAATCCCGGCAGTCTAATCATGTCTTTGCAGCACGTACGCTCTCTTCCAAAAGGCAACCGCCTGAACCCGCTTCGTACGAATTTCCACACTGAAAAGGCTATATTGTCAGTATGGATATCACAGCCTGTGGCTGTGGGTAGATTGCACATTTGCTTCCTGAACTACACTTCTCCAGGCTCATCTCCGAACAATCCTGCAGTCCTTTCAAACTCCCTGTATATCGCTATGCAGAGAAAAGAAGTACGGAGAGCCGTTTCTAAGGAGAAGCGTACAGAGTGGAATCTGCTCTTTTCAGAGATCTGATCCAACATTATTGGCCAGAGTCATCTGACGTCTGCATTAAACAAATTTGGATCCCAGCCTCAGGCTCCATCGGTTGGTCAGTATCCCCCTGAAACATCAGTGGGAGACGGTTTCCCTTTCCATACTCATTGGAAAACATGGTCCGTTCGTTTCGGTCGGTGCCTCTGAATATTCAGGTTAAAGAACATCCCCTCCAGAAGGATTTCCCTTCATATTACCCTTCCTACGACACGCCACACAATGTGGCTTCCTTTGTTCCAAGGCGAAAAACGATGGCAGACTAAAGCTTTTATTCTGCTCTTACTACACAGCACAAGCATACTGCCACTGTCTTATCACCCTTTTGTGCATTCTAGGCAGATAGCAAGCTAAGGAGAACGGATGTCAAAACTGTTTCCAACCAGCGCTTTGGTGCCGGATAAAGGACACGACCGAACGAAACTACTTTTTTGTCAGACTGGGATTGAGCCTGACTCAGGTCCCAAGGAACGGGGCTCAGTTCTTGCTCACATCCTAAATGCTTGACTCCAGGTACAGGCAAGAACTCCAATTTCTCTGCTTTCTTACACTGCCGACTTTCTTTACAGCATACAGCAAAACTTGCCCCAAATGATCGAATACACTTCTGGACTAGAGAAATCAAGCGTTCCAAAACGGTTTCCTTTGCATGCGCTGTACACCTTCTCGCACTTTAAAGTCGTTCTAGCTCCGTAATGGCAGAGGAAGACCAGAACACATAAAGCACCATACCACCGGGTTAATCGCCGCATTCTAAGAATGTGTCTTCAGCATAGACGCTCTCTTCCAAAATGCTGCTGCCCGAACCCGCTTCGTACGAAATTTCCCAATGGATCTGCCAGCTTTCCAATTTCACACTTTCTCTTTGTGGTAGGAGACCAAGATTGCTTCAGAGTCCACAGTTCCCATGTCACTGCATAGAACAATGCTGCAGCCCAGTCAATGTATCTGTCTATCAGTCAGCATAAAGGATGTCTACTGAGCACCGTTACTAGGCAGAGGCTTCCAGAATGGAAGCAATTCTGACAAAGGCTATGCCTCCAAAATCATGCGTCAGAGTGCTCTAACTTCTGAATGAAGCATAATTGCATTCCAGCCTCAAGGCTCCATCAGTGGCTCGGAAGCCCGCTGACACATCCCAGAGACAGTTTCAGTTACCATATGCATGAGAAAACACTGTTCGTTTATGGACCGGCGCTTCTGAGGACACAGATTACAAATACATCCACACCAAACAATTTTCTTTAAAATGACCCTTCAGCACCACACACACGCACAGACACACACAGAGTGGCTTTTTCTTTGGCGTTTGCCAAAAGACCGCATATGAAAGCTGTTATTTGACTCGACCACAGATTGCAGACATGCTGCCCCTGGAAGAGTACATGCTGCTGAATTCTTTCAGATGGCAAGCTCAAGACGATGGATGTCCAAAGACTTTTCCACCACCACTTTGGTACGGCAAAAGGGCACATGAGAAACAGCTTTACAGATCTGTCAGTCTGGGACGGAACACCCACCATGTCACACACAACAGAGTAAGAAGTGGTTCCAAACAAGTAACTATGACCTTAACCACGAGAACTGCAACTTCTCTCAGTACTTACTTAGAGGGCCGCCTTACTTCACAGCATCCAACAATGACTGCACTTCTGGATCATACAAGCCAGGCAATCCCAAAGGAGCTTGCTGTACAAGTGGTGCTCGCTTTCTCTCAGCTTTAGAGGATAGCTATCTCTTCTTAATGGCAAAATGGGACCAGAAGAATTGAAATACCTTACGACCTAATAAATTCCGGCAGTCTAATCATGTCTTTGCAGCACGTACGCTCTCTTCCAAAAGGCAACCGCCTGAACCCGCTTCGTACGAATTTCCACAATGAAAAGGCTATATTGTCAGTATGGATATCACAGCCTGTGGCTGTGGGTAGATTGCACATTTGCTTCCTGAACTACACTTCTCCAGGCTCATCTCCGAACAATCCTGCAGTCCTTTCAAAATCCCTGTATATCGCTATGCAGAGAAAAGAAGTACGGAGAGCCGTTTCTAAGGAGAAGCGGACAGAGTGGAATCTGCTCTTTTCAGAGATCTGATCCAACATTATTCGCCAGAGTCATCTGACGTCTGCATTAAACAAATTTGGATCCCAGCCTCAGGCTCCATCGGTTGGTCAGTATCCCCCAGAAACATCAGTGGGAGACGGTTTCACTTTCCATACTCATTGGAAAACATGGTCCCTTCGTTCGGCCGGTGCCTCTGAATATCTGA
>NW_011921384.1:0-3000 GCF_000151845.1 Pteropus vampyrus
TCACTTGCGGCACATACACAGGCTGTCAGGCCCTGGGCTTGTGGCTTGTTCAGTCCCTTGCGGAAGTGAGTACATACGTTGACAAGCTCTCAGGGTCCCATGAGCTCCTTGGGACAGAAAATGGGTCTATTCCACTGTGTATCTTCTGTAGACTTCAGGGCCACCCACAGTCAGTGTGACCAGCGCTGCTTTGGGCCACCATTCCATCGTCCCATGTTCCTGTCCAACTTGTAGAAGAGGAAGCCAAAATGGTATCCTTCGCCTTGTAGAAAGAGGTCAGTTTGGCAAACTTCAGACCCTTGTTGGGCTGTATGTGACTCTATCTCTTCTTAGCTGTGTGATCATGTGCATGAGACTCAGTTTTCTGAATTTTGAATGAGTATACAGGAACCAAGACGAGCAGCCCAGACAGAAAGGTGAAGGACAGGGACGTGTCTGCTCCATTCCAGAGCTCTGATATCAAATTGAAAAAGCAGGAAGGAAGAGAGGCCCCAGGACTGAGCCCCGGTGCCTATCTGATGAGCTGGGACACTGTCTCATTGTGGCTCTGGGAAACCCTGTGTCCCCAATCCGGGAAGACGGATGTGCTTGGAACAGGTTGACTTCCCTAAAGACCTGAGGGCAACACAGCCTTTTTTCCTAAAATCCACCATATATATATATGTGCATATATATACATATATATGCACATATATATATATGGTAGCTCTGGCATTAAGCCCTCAGTTCACGTCCATTTTGAGCCAAAAGTGGGGACTTTTGAGAAATTTCTTACTTTCGGCAAATACACAGGCTTGTCAGGCCCTGGGGCTTTGTGGTCAATGTTCAGTCCTCTGCGGGTAGTGGGTCAATACGTTTGATAAGCTCTCAGGGAACCATTGAGCTCCTTGGGACAGAAAATGTGTCTAATTCCTCTCTGTATCCTTCTGTAGACTTCAGGGCCACCCACAGTCAGTGTGACCAGCGATTCTTTGGGCGACCATTCCATTGTCCCATGTTCCCGTCTAACCTTGTAGAAGAGGAAGCCAAAATGGTTCCTGGAGAAGGAAAGGGAGGTGAAGGACAGGGAGGTGTCTGATCCAGTCCAGAGCTCTGACGTCACATTTGAAAAACAGGAAGGAAGAGAGGACCCAGCATGGAACCCCGGGGCTGTTGGATGAGCTGGGACACTGTCTCATAGTGGCTCTCGGACCCACAGTGTCCACTCTCCCTGACGACGGATGTGCTTGGAATGGCCTGCTTTCCTTAAAGAGCTGAAAGCAACAGAGCTTTTTTTCTTAAAAAATCTCCCATTTATATATGCGCATATAAATATGCATATATATGCATATATATTTATATATGGTACCTCTGAATTTCAGCACTCAGTTCACGTCCATTTTGAGGCCAAAGTGCAGACTTTTGAGAAATTCCTCACTTGCGGCAAATACAGAGGCTTATCAGGCCCCGGGGCTTTGTGGGCATTGTTCAGTCTACTGCGGGTAGTGGGTACATACGTTTGACATGCTCTCAGGGTCCCATTGAGCTCCTTGGGTCAGAAAATGGGTCTAATTCCTGTCTTTATCCATGTGCAGACTTCAGGGACACTTCAGGAACAGGTTGCCTTCCCTAAAGACCTGAAGGCAACACAGCCTTTTTCCTAAAATTCTACCATATATATATGTGCATATATATTCATATATATGCACATATATGTATGGTAGCTCTGGCATTAACCACTCAGTTCACGTCCATTTTGAGCGCAAAGTACAGACTTTTGAGAAATTGCTCACTTGCGGCAAATACACAGGCTTGTCAGCCCCAGGGGCTTTGTGGCCTTGTTCAGTCCTCTACGGGTAGTGGGTCAATACGTTTGACAAGCTCTCAGGGTCTCATTGAGTACCTTGGGACAGAAAATGGGTCTAATTCCTTTCTGTATCCTTCTGCAGATATCAAGGCCAACCACAGCTGTGTGCCCAGCGAATCTTTGGGCCGCCCTTCCATCGTCCCATGTGCCCCTCCATCCTTGTGGAGGAGGAAGCCAAAAGAGCATCCTGCCCCTGGAAGAAAGAGGTCAGTTTGGCAAACTTCAGAAACCTGTTGGGCTGTATGTGACTCTGTGACTTATTAGCTGTGTGATCACGTATATGAGACACAGTTTTGTGAATTTCATATATATATTAATTTTAATATATATATGGTAGCTCTGGCATTAAGCACTCAGTTCACGTCCGTTTCGAGCCCAAAGTGTAGACTTTTGAGAAATGCACGCTTGCAGCAAATACACAGGCTTGTGAGGCCTGGGGCTTTGTGGGCATTGTTCAGTCCTCTGTGGGTAGTGGGTCCATACTTTTGACAAGCTTTCAGGGTCCAATTAAGCTCTTTGAGGCAGAAAATGGGTCTAATTCCTCTCTGTATCCTTCTGCAGAGTTCAGGGCAGCCCACAGACAGAGTACCCAGGGATGCTTTGGCCCCTCCGTCCATTGCGGCCTTAACCTGCTGGGTAGAGGTCAGTTGCGGGGTTCTGCAGACAGCTGTGGGTCTGACTTCGGCCTCCGTGCCTTAGGAGCTTTGCGATCAGCTCTTTGAGCCTTTCATTTCTTCATTTTGAATCCGTCCACGGGGACCATTACGACCATCCCAGGCAGAAAGGTGAGGGAGAGTGAGGTGTCTGCTTCCGTCCTGAAGTCTGATTTCCACTGCGGAAAGCGGGAAGGAGCCGAGGCCTGACGAAGGAGCCCCGGGGCCTCTGGGATAAAAAGAGATCATGCTGAATTGTGGCTCTGGAACGCCCGGTGTCCACACTGCGGGGAGATGGAGGTGCTAGGAGCGGCCTGTCTTCTGTGGTAGACCAGGGGTCCACGCAGGTTTCCTTCGAAAATCCACCATATACATATATATGCATATAGATGAATATATATATGCATATATATGTATATGGTAGCTTTGGCGAAAAGCTCTCTGGTGACGTCGTATTTTGAGTCAGAATCGCAGACTCCGAGAAAAGGCTCACTTGCGGGA
>NW_011921385.1:0-1716 GCF_000151845.1 Pteropus vampyrus
ACAATAAAAGAGCTATATGGAGAGCAGGTCTGATATCAGGATTGAGTTTAAATCCAGTGGCACAGGCACACGAGAACAGTCCTCCTGGTACAGGCAGGCAAATCTGCTGACAGGCATTCACATTGTTGCTACAGCCATTTGAGGATTCGGCAGAGTCTAAATGAAATCAAAATCAGCGTTACTTTTGGCCTATCTACCTGCCTCTCCATTTCGCACTGTTAAAACTGAGTCACCAAATAATTCATTATAAAAATTAGTAACAAAATACAATATCTGAGTTAACAACCTAAAAATAATATTAAAGAGACTAGAGCTTATACAACTAACACCTAAAGATATGAAACAGGACCAAACCATTTTATAACAGTTAGAGAATGAAGCATTAATTGTATTTCTTCCACAAATATATAAGAATTAGAGAGGTCAGTATACAAATTCTTTTTTTTTTTTTTTTGCATTCTTAGCCTACGTACTGGCATTTAAATTTTTAGCAGTTTAATTATATGATCAGTAATGTGATGGGCATTTATTATAAAGTTTATTAAATAAGAGTACTTAATGGGCATTTTTCACATGCAATAAAAATAAATACCAGTAACCTAGGTTGTAGGACAGCAAACAAATTGGTAATCTTTGGTTAGAGACTAAAAGACATAAAATATGTCAAAACTGTAGGAAAAAAACTCTAGACCATAATGCTAATTTAAAGGGTCAAATCAAAATTTAGATTATTTCTGAAAAAAATATGTTGAAATAGGCAACTTCTAAGACTATTCCTTTTAAGATTAAAAATTCTATCCTGTTAACACTTTCCCAGCAGTCATCTAACTAATATTTATTGAGCACTTCGATGTGTCAGAACTATTCTAGTTACTGGGTGGAGAACGAGAAACAAGACAAGCAAAGTGACTGTCTTTATGGAGGTTACATTCTAATGAGAAATACAGGCAATAAACAGATAGATAACATGTCAGCGAGTACTAAGAAGCAAAAACAAATAAAGGAATTTAAAGTGATGGGGAAAGAATGCAATAAACTTACTCTGAAGTCAATCTGGCCTTGCAGATGCCAGATTAGTCTTTGACACTTAGCTATATTTAAGACATGGTATCGCTTTAAATATTTCGAGTAATTTCAATTTGCATGCATGTGTTAGAACATGGGTCTGTGTATAGGCACGTGTTCATACATGTAAGTGCGTAGATGTGAATATAAATTGTACATGCATACATGTGTATGTTTTAGTAACAAATACTTACTGCGTCTATGATAAACTCGAAGGCCCCTCAGATTTGGAGTATTATCTCGCAAGACAACTTTGTTGGACCCAGTGGCCTTGTCAACTCTTTCAATGACCTCATATTGTTCATCAGAATAATAAAGGAATGAACCATATACAGCAATTCCCCATGGGTGGGAAAGATCATTTACTAGGACCATTCGATCTGTACCATCCACATTTCCTCTTTCAATCTAAAAAATCAGAATTTTCATTATTGACTGATTCATGGTGAAATGAGAGAAACATTTTAAACTGACATTCTCTTAATAATAATACCTCGCAGTCATACAACACTCTATCCTTTACGGAGATTTTTCATATCTATTATCTGATTTGATAGTCACAATTGCTTGGAGCATTAGTCAGGCAAACAGTCATTGTGCCCATTTCATTCATAATGAAGTTGGAGTTTAAGTAACTCAATCAACTTTTCT
>NW_011921386.1:0-2998 GCF_000151845.1 Pteropus vampyrus
AAACACCCCATTACAAGCCCACTGTTCACTCACAAATGCAGACTAGTGATTTGTGTTCATAATAGTCGAGTCTTCGCATTACACACCACTCAGACTGATATTTCTCCCAATAAGTATGTCTTATCAACGTTTCCCATGATGGTTTTCACACACAATCAACGATTGTGCTGCAAGTCGACAATCCCCTATTTGAAGCCCAGAGAGTACTTTGTGTATACCTGAAGTTTTTCAGACTTTGAAAAGGTGAAAAAGCCCATACACCTTATCCTGTCCTTGCAGAGCCTGGTGCTGCATCCTGCCATCAAATACTTCGATATTTCTGCAGTACAGCCTTTGAATAGTCACATACTGATTTAAAAACAAACAAACAATGTCAGATTTCTTCGAGGTCCAGCTTTTGTCTCCAAACAAGTTTGTGCAGAATTTATGAAAAATTTTTTTGAATTTTTAAAATTTATAGAGTGTATTTGGAGTGTATTATAGAGTGTATAGAGTGTATTTTATAGAGTGTATTTTATTATTTCTTTTAATTTTTTGAATTTTTAAAATTTATAGCGTGTATAGAGTGTATTATAGAGTGTAATTGTGAAAAATAGATTATGGAACCATATTTTGACTTTAATTTACTGTGTTTAAGATTTTTCTTTCCCCTAGTCTTCCTTTCCAAATAAATTATTTTACAGAAAATTATTGAATGCTAAACATTTTTAGTAAAAACAATACAGATACTATGCTGATTCTTAAAGAGATACAAAACTACATGGTGTAGTGTTTTGTTAATTGATTTTGTCAATGATTTAGGGGAGAATAATCATAGCTTTTCTGGCATATGTTTAGGTAAAAATACTTGTTATTGAAAATAGATTTATATGAGGCAATGTATGACACTAATAAATCAAAGCTAACATTTATTCTCTTTTATGAACACAATTAAATACCTCTTAAAAAACTAAAGTCATTACTACAGGCCAAGTCAATTTGTAAGTCACAAAACAGGAAAACAAACAATGTGATATCAAGCTCCATGGCTCATTTAAATATATACACGAAATCTAGATTTCACATTGTGTATCTCTGAAAGGTAGTTATTATCAAGGAGGTGGTGACATTTTCCCTAGGATATAATTTCTATAGCATTACCAACCTTGATAACATATTCATCTTCAAGGAGAAACGGAAAGGCAAGATCTTGGCTTTCTGACATTGTAGATTATTCTCATCCTGTTTCTTTCTTGTATGTGTCCGATTGTATTGCTAAACCCCTATTTATCTCATTCTGTGTTTTGTTTTTTTTTCCTATCAATAATGGTTATCTTAAAGTTCTTTTTTAATGTATATAGATCTTTAAAAAAAATTTCTTAAATGAAATAAAGATAGCCAAAATACCCCATAAGAATATGTAGGCTGTAAGGCTTTGGCTGGCAAGTTAAAATATTTTTAATAAAAGTGTATGACCATGTTTATCCTGGCCAGGATGACTGAGTGTGATCAATATTGAGTCCAAGAATATGTAATGTGATGACACTGCTTTTATGTGTACTCTCATAAAAATAAGTTACGTCCTTCCAGGTCATCATTAATATCACTATTCTTTAAGTATAGTCATGGTGTTACAGCTCCAGTTAATAAAGATGATAATCTGATGTTTCAAAGTGAAAATATTGAAATTGGATGTGTGTGTTTTTATGTGTGTGTGCCTATATGTGTGTTTGTATGTCTTTCGGAGACAAAATCAGCAATTTTCTCTTTTAATTATGAGTTTTCTATGTTAAAGCCATTTTATGTATAAAGATACTATATTGCCATGTTTACTCTTTGCTCCAGAGGATATATATCTTAATGATCTTTCATGTGTAAAGAACACATGTCAGTTGAGCAGATACTATGAAAAATTGATGATAATCTACAATCGCTGAGTCTTAGATATAAAAGAGACTTAAGATAGAACCTAAAATATTTAACCAATATTTTAGCCTTTCATGGAAGATGGCTGTTAAAACCCTGCTTAAAACACAAGAGAAATTTCATTATACATTATTTTCCATTTTGTATTCTGAACAGTTAAAATATGAATTCTTTAAGATGCATCCACTGTACATTTTTTACTAGAATATTAATACACCAAATTATTCTCACTCTATTTGATATGCTGTTTAAAAATGTCAAGTGCCAATTAAACTTGGCTTCTGTTCTCACTCTTCACCTGCTCCTTTTATGTATAAAAAATGTCCTCAATGAGCAAATGCTTGTCAATATACATAAATACACCCCCTCTATGCAAAAAAACTAAAAACTTCATGATAAGTCTACCTTTTCCTTGTTATGACCTATGTTAAATTTCCACCGTTGTGCTTCCATCTCAACTCTTCACACAATGCCCAGCAAAAAAAAACACACTTTCAGCTGGAAAGTCAAGTTCTAGAGTTAGGCAAATATGCACAGTGGTAATGAAATCTCTTTATAACAAATTGTTTGATAATCCTAATCTGTCCCAGAACCCATGTTTGTAAAATGAGTTTTTACATGTGTACCAAACTACATGACTCAACATTTACCTTTAATACATTTTACCCTATTTATATTTACACAGCATGACTATTGTTAACACTGTATTGTATGCTTGAAATTTGCTGAGAGATCTTAAACCTTCTCATCACACACGTACAAAAAAATGTTAAGTATGTGAGGTGATAGATGTGTTAATTAACTTGATTTTGTAATTAGTTCACGATGTATATATATATCAAATCATCGAACTGTATACTTTAAATATATACTTTTTTTGTTAATTATATTTCCATAGGCTGAAAAAATAATTTTTAATATTGCTTTTATTTACTTTATTATTTCTCCTAATTTTAATAAAATCAATGACTTTGGTGCCCTCATCCAGGTTTCCATAAGGTTAGGGGTAAGTTCTCAGAAATAGTTTATTTTATTTTATAGAGCATACAAACAAACTCAGAGGTCCTACATGAGTTAATTAAATATCTAAGAT
>NW_011921387.1:0-1718 GCF_000151845.1 Pteropus vampyrus
AATAATTATAAAGATAATTGGAGAAAAATTCACTGATACTTAAGATCATCACTAGACAAATATATTTATATATTTTCCAATTTAGAGAAAATACAATAACATTTGTATTTCTCAGAACACAGTCTTTAAATTACTTCTATAGTTATTTTTAGTTCTTAGATAGGCAAAGGGTCCTATGTTTCTTACTTGAATAGGCCAACTCTACCAGGAGAACTTGACAGTACCCTCTCTTTTCTTAGAGACAAAGTTTATAGTACTATTTATGAAGATGAAATCATATGTGTTAATTTCTATTTGAAGATCTGCTTGAATTGCAAGTACAGAAGTTTTTTCTGTTTTTCTCAAAGATAGAATGTCAAAGTTTTCTTATTTTAGTTTTTGATATTAAGATACATTTTTCAGTATGTACACGGAATGTGGTAGAAGCTGCTTTTCTCTAAAATCTATTATTAAATCAATAGTGTATTTTAAAACTGATGATATTTTAGAATCAAGGAAATTTGGTATATAGATAGAAACCAAAAATGCACTTCATATAATTGGGCGATTAACCTGAAATGTCCTTTCATTCAGATAACTACTTTTAATTCTGTGTTAAAGATCAGTATTAAATATGAAAGGTGTATGAGGGGGTCAGAAAATCTCCGAAAATTTCACTGTCATGCTTGTGTCTAAACCTCATACGGATAGGGCTAGCATGTTAATGTCTGTATCACTTGTCCAAAACCAGATCCCCTTTCCTGACTTTCTCTGCATTAATTACTCACTTTATTCTTGATCTTTTTTTCTTTTTTTGAACAAACTTACTTTTTTTCCTGGTGTCTAATTAATGGCTTTGTATTGTTAATTTAAAACTAATACTTCTGATTTCATAATTATTGATGTATGTAATCTCACTGGTATCTGGACATCAGCTTTCGCAAAGAACTCTCATTGGCATATATGTAAATTTCCAAAAAAAAAAATCTACAATTATACTAGATAAAAATTGTTCCCTCCCACTTCAGTCTCTCATAATGCAATCTTTGCCCAGTTTTCTTAAGGCAAACCCCAAGGCTTTCTTGGGCTTATGTGATGTTAAGCATATGGTTAAATAAGAGTTTAATAATAAATATTGGAAGAAAGCTCTCTATTTTATTTCTCTGCTAGAATCCCAAAGGCTGGCAGCCAAATACATATCTTTATCTACCCTTCTCCAAGCAGAAAGTTGGAGAAATCTCCTTTTGGTAACCTGACCAATCCTCTAAAAAAGACTTAAATATAGTGATATTAGGGGTTTCTTAATGAGATGAATCAGTTAGGTCCTGTTAAAATAAAGGGCGTAGGTATAAAAGGAATCTATTCTAACTTATTTGAATGAATAGCCAATGGTTGCTGAGTTGAGAAAAGCATCTAAAATAGAAATCAAAGATTCAAATAGACAAAGAGAAAAATAATCAGGTGAAAGACAGAGACAATAGAAAGAAATTTAAAATATACCATCATCAGTATCATCAGAAAAATTAAGGATTTTTTGAATCCATGAAATTATAACAAGATGCTAGGAATAAAAGGACCATCCTGGGAAACAAAAAAAATAGTTCTTAGAAATCGATTACACAAGGGACCCAAAAACAAAAGCTGAATATAAATAAAAAGGGCAAAGATATATCCTCAGATCAAAAATAATTAAAGAATAGGAAACAAAAAAGAAGGGTTAAAGAAATTTAAAAGGACTG
>NW_011921388.1:0-1490 GCF_000151845.1 Pteropus vampyrus
CCTTTTTCCTACAATACAGCAAAAATAATGACTTTATTTCCACTGCTATCCAGTTGCCTCTTCATAGCAAACTCAGCCTCCAAATTTCAATGCATCCATTGTGCAACCACCAACTCCACTGCTTTATAGCAAGTTTCCCAACAATTGTCTGGTCACATCTACTGTTGACCTCAAGTAAGTTTTCTCACATGAAAGCACACCTGTAGGACAATGGCCAGGGAAGATTTGGGAGTTATACTGATTACTCTGGGCCTTGTGTATAGGCTAGAGTTGAATAGGACAAGCCTTATGACAAGGAGAAAGATAAAGATTTTTCATTAGACTAGGCCTAAAAATGGATAGTCAGTTGGAGAGATGACAAGGAATTTGAGAATATTAGCATTTTGATAATGATTAGCTATAGATTGGGGCAGTGAAGTAAATAATGATCATTTAGATCAGCGATCCCCAGCCTTTTTGGCACCAAGGACCGGTGCTCCTGTGAGAATCTAATGGCTAATGATCTGAGGTGGGGCTGAGGTACTGAGGAGAGTGGCTGCATATACAAATGAATCTTTACTCACTCTCCTGATGCTCACCTCCTGCTGTGCGATCCAGTTCCTAACAGGGCATGGACCGGTTCTGGTCCATGGCCCAGGGGCTGGAGATCCTTGATTTAGATAGTGGTTTCATTAAGTTAAGAATGTAGAAAGAAGAGCACTTTTATGGGGATACAGTTGAGCTTGCCTATTGGAATACATAGAGGGAGATGATGAAAGTTGTTAAGAAAGTAGATCTTAAAAGTTTTCACTACAAGGAAAAAATTTTGTAACTATTCATGGCGATGGACATTAGCTAGATTTATTGTGATCATTTCACAGCATATACATATATTGTCATTATGTGTACACCTAAAACTAATACGATATTATATGTTAATTATATCTAAATTAAAAAGAGACCTACCATAGCTAGCAGCTACAGTATAATGAGTGAGTACTCAGTAAATGATTGCTGACTTCAATTAAATTATAAAGGAAAAACCAATTTTCCTTCATCTTTGTTTTCATCTGTGATTCATTTGAAACAGTTAAATGTTGGGGAAGAAGGCCAAAATGTGCTCATTAAAAGAAGTACTTTAATGCAGGTTTTGATCAAATTAATGACAGGATGTTGTATGTAACACCCTTCAAGTAAATGTCAAGATATATGTTTAAATATAGTCACTTAAATGATCAGTGATGAAAATACCACTTGATAGACTCTCCCTGATTGCTTCAAAGCTATTCAAAAGGTCAGTAGATAACCAGTCAAAAGCCTGTCCGATGAAGGGAGCACATTACCTTTAACTGTCCTTTTATAAGGCAGATAAATTGTCAATTTCCTTTTGGAGGTCCAGAAGATAGACTCATTAACTTTATTTTAAAGAACTTTTTCCTCTGTAACCTTCAGAAAAATGCCAGCAATTATAGAAAAGGTGAACCCACAGACCAAATGATCTGAAGACTATT
>NW_011921389.1:0-1369 GCF_000151845.1 Pteropus vampyrus
AGAATGCGAGGAGGCCAAGGGAGTGGGCGAGGAATCTGAGCGAGGCACCCCCGACTGGCCACGGGCAGGTGGGAGGAAGTGGGGGGCAGGGGGCAGCCAGGGGTCCTTTTCAGGAGACCACGCCTCTCGGGTCCGGTGTCACGGTCCCAGAGCACGACATCTATCGGGATTTTCTGCCGACCAGAACAAAATGGGGAGTCGAGGTGTCAACTAAGTGACCCCACTGAAACATGTCTCCCCAAACGCCAAGTGGGAGTGGGGTGTCGCCCCAGATGCACCTCTGAAGATTCAATGTTCAGCTTCTGCATCTTTCCAGCCTTTGCAGGAAACTTTAGAGCTTGTGCCTTTTCCAATGAACCCAAACTATGAGGAATTCGTCACATCTGTCTTAAGCGCTCTAACCCTCTAACTGGTTTTTTCCCACAGAGAGCAATCTGTCACTAGCCCGGGGAAGTGACCTGGGAGCAGATAAATCAGCAAGGCAGTAATTCTCAGGGCAGCCTGGCAGAGCCACCTCCTGGCCACGGAGAGACAGAGAGATAATGTGTAAAGAAAGTGGGACAATTCCCCCGTGACGGGCTCGAGGGTGGGCAGCAAGAGCGTGGACGGGGAGGCGTGTGGCATGGGACGTGGGTGCAGGCGTGTGCAGCCGTGTCGGGCGGGGACGCCGGGGCTGGACGGACGGCCGGTCTCTACGGGGCCTGTGTAATCTCCCACCACCGCCGGCACGTTTCAGTGGTTTTCATCTGGCCTCCTCGCTCCGATTAAAGCCGCTGACAAGGACGGGCGTGCGACAGACGCGGCAGGAGACGGCTGGTTTAGTCGGGGGCACATGTGGCTTCAGAACCAGAGCGCCGAACCGCAGGTGCGAAGCTACAGGCGGGCCCTGCTTCCCCACCCACGGCCTTCCAAACGAGGGACGAACGCACAAAACCAGACGCGCGGACGGTTTTGTGGACGTGAGAGCCCCAGTTTGCTGCCACCCACGATGACGATCGGAGGGCAGCCCCCCCCCCACCCCGCTGTAAAGCCGGGTCTTGTCCCCGCGAAGCATTTAAGCTTCCAGGAACGGGCCTCTCCTCCCACGACCCCGCCCCTCACCCGTGCTCTTCAGCTCGCTGCCCAGATCTCGGGGGGCAGCCTCGAGACCCGACGCACAAACCAGCTCCGAGTCCAAGGGCCTCCTTCGCTTCCGGGGACCCCGGGCAGCTCGGTCACGGGCACGTGTCCGGAGCTGCGTGCCACAGCGGACCTCGGCACCCTCGTGCTTATCTTTTAGGTTTTCCGACCTCGAAACAGTGAAAAAATTCAACGATCCCAGAGTCGGGACCGCTCACCTCCCCTTCCCGAGGCTCTGCAGTTTCGTACC
>NW_011921390.1:0-2969 GCF_000151845.1 Pteropus vampyrus
TCACCGGGGTGTGGACACCGGGCGTTCCAGAGCCACAATTCAGCACGATCTCTTTTCATCCCAGAGGCCCCGGGGCTCCTTCCTAAGGCCTCTGCTCCTTCCTGCTTTCCGCTTTGGAAATCAGACTTCAGGACGGAAGCAGACACCTCCCTCTCCCTCACCTTTCTGCCAGGGATGGTCGTAATGGTCCGCGTGGACGCACTCAAAATGAAGAAATGAAAGGCTCGAAGAGGTGATCGCAAAGCTCATAAGGCACGGAGGCCGAAATCAGCCCCACAGCTGTCTGCAGTGTCCCCCAACTGACCTCTTTCCAGCGGGTGACGGCCTCCAGGGACGGAGGGGCCAAAGCCTCCCTGGGTCCGCTGTCTGTGGGTGGCCTGGAGCTCTGCACGAGGATACAGAGAGGAATGAGACGCCGTTTGTCCCTCTAGGGGCTCAAAGTGTCAGTGAGTGCTTCTGCAACTTCTGTACCCCAGTACCCGCAGACGACCGATCATCGCCCTCAGAGCCCCGAGGCGCCGGGAGGGCCGTGAATTTGCCGCAAGTGAGCCGTATCTCGAAAGTCTGCAGTTCCGGCTCAAAATGGACGTCACTAGAGAGCTTTTTGCCAGATCTACCATATACATATATATGCATATATATGTTCATCTATATGCATATATATGTATATGGTGGATTTTCGAAGGAAACCTGTGTGGACCCTGGTCTACCAGAGAAGACAGGCCGCCTCCAGCACCTCCACCTCCCCGGGGTGTGGTCACCGGGCGTTCCAGAGCCACAATTCAGCACGATCTCTTTTCATCCCAGAGGCCTCGGGTCTCTTTCTTAAGGCCTGTTCCTTCCTGCTTTCCGCTTTGGAAATCAGTCTTCAGGTCGGAAGCAGACACCTCCCTCTCCCTCTCCTTTCTTCCAGGGATGGTCGTAATGTTCCCCGTGGACGCACTCAAAATGAAGAAATGAAAGGCTTGAAGAGGTGATCGCAAAGCTCATAAGTCACGGAGTCCGAAATCAGACCCACAGCTGTCTGCAGTGTCCCCTCAACTGACCTCTTTCCAGCGGGCGACGGCCTCCAGGGACGGAGGGGCCAAAGCCTCCCTGGGTCCGCTGTCTGTGGGTGGCCTGGAGCTCTGCACGAGGATACAGAGAGGAATGAGACGCCGTTTGTCCCTCTAGGGGCTCAAAGTGTCAGTGAGTGCTTCTGCAACTTCTGTACCCCAGTACCCGCAGACGACCGATCATCGCCCTCAGAGCCCCGAGGCGCCGGGAGGGCCGTGAATTTGCCGCAAGTGAGCCGTATCTCGAAAGTCTGCAGTTCCGGCTCAAAATGGACGTCACTAGAGAGCTTTTTGCCAGATCTACCATATACATATATATGCATATATATGTTCATCTATATGCATATATATGTATATGGTGGATTTTCGAAGGAAACCTGTGTGGACCCTGGTCTACCAGAGAAGACAGGCCGCCTCCAGCACCTCCACCTCCCCGGGGTGTGGACACCGGGCGTTCCAGAGCCACAATTCAGCACGATCTCTTTTCATCCCAGAGGCCTCGGGGCTCCTTCCTAAGGCCTCTGCTCCTTCCTGCTTTCCGCTTTGGAAATCAGACTTCAGGACGGAAGCAGACACCTCCCTCTCCCTCACCTTTCTGCCAGGGATGGTCGTAATGGTCCGCGTGGACGCACTCAAAATGAAGAAATGAAAGGCTCGAAGAGGTGATCGCAAAGCTCATGAGGCACGGAGGCCGAAATCAGACCCACAGCTGTCTGCAGTGTCCCCCAACTGACCTCTTTCCAGCGGGTGACGGCCTCCAGGGACGGAGGGGCCAAAGCCTCCCTGGGTCCGCTGTCTGTGGGTGGCCTGGAGCTCTGCACGAGGATACAGAGAGGAATGAGACGCCGTTTGTCCCTCTAGGGGCTCAAAGTGTCAGTGAGTGCTTCTGCAACTTCTGTACCCCAGTACCCGCAGACGACCGATCATCGCACTCAGAGCCCCGAGGCGCCGGGAGGGCCGTGAATTTGCCGCAAGTGAGCCGTATCTCGAAAGTCTGCAGTTCCGGCTCAAAATGGACGTCACTAGAGAGCTTTTTGCCAGATCTACCATATACATATATATGCATATATATGTTCATCTATATGCATATATATGTATATGGTGGATTTTCGAAGGAAACCTGTGTGGACCCTGGTCTACCAGAGAAGACAGGCCGCCTCCAGCACCTCCACCTCCCCGGGGTGTGGACACCGGGCGTTCCAGAGCCACAATTCAGCACGATCTCTTTTCATCCCAGAGGCCTCGGGGCTCCTTCCTAAGGCCTCTGCTCCTTCCTGCTTTCCGCTTTGGAAATCAGACTTCAGGACGGAAGCAGACACCTCCCTCTCCCTCACCTTTCTGCCAGGGATGGTCGTAATGGTCCCCGTGGACGCACTCAAAATGAAGAAATGAAAGGCTCGAAGAGGTGATCGCAAAGCTCATAAGGCACGGAGGCCGAAATCAGCCCCACAGCTGTCTGCAGTGTCCCCCAACTGACCTCTTTCCAGCGGGTGACGGCCTCCAGGGACGGAGGGGCCAAAGCCTCCCTGGGTCCGCTGTCTGTGGGTGGCCTGGAGCTCTGCACGAGGATACAGAGAGGAATGAGACGCCGTTTGTCCCTCTAGGGGCTCAAAGTGTCAGTGAGTGCTTCTGCAACTTCTGTACCCCAGTACCCGCAGACGGCCGATCATCGCCCTCAGAGCCCCGAGGCGCCGGGAGGGCCGTGAATTTGCCGCAAGTGAGCCGTATCTCGAAAGTCTGCAGTTCCGGCTCAAAATGGACGTCACTAGAGAGCTTTTTGCCAGATCTACCATATACATATATGTTCATCTATATGCATATATATGTATATGGGTGGATTTTCGAAGAAACCTGTGTGGAACCCTGGTCTACCAGAGAAGACAGGCCGCCTTCCAGCACCTCCAACCTCCCCGG
>NW_011921391.1:0-2969 GCF_000151845.1 Pteropus vampyrus
TTTATTCATGGAAAACAGCTAATTTGTGATACAGCATGGTTGTGATAACAGATCATTTGGGGAGCAGTTTAGTATGTAGTGCTATAGGCTAATTTTGAAGCATCAGGGCAAGGAAGGCTTACAATGAGGATACTCTGGGGCCCGTTCTCTCTTCAGTTGGAAAGCTGTTCTCTGCAGCTCTACAAACTGTTGCGTTTAGGTGCTCGGCTCAGTCTAGTGCTCAGAAGGCAGTTCGGTGGTGAAGGCAGGCAGGTCAGTGAAAGCTTTTCCTCGAAGGCTGGTTTGCATGAGAGATCCCTGTGAAAAGATAGATGCTAATTTTAAGTGTGTGTGTGTGTGTGTGTGTGTGTGTGTGTGTGTGTGTGTGTGTGTGTGTTGTGTGTGTGTGTGTAAGCACCTTCAGCCACCAGGAACTCTTCTTAGGTATTTCTTTTTCTGACCATATCTCCTTCATTCTGGCTTGTGAGGGGCAATAGGCTCCCGGTGTCATGGTCGAGGAGAGGTAAATTTATTATCTCCGTTCCATCCAGCATGTGAAGAGCAGAGAGAGGTTTTGAGAAAAAGGGTTAGGACAGATCTGAATGTGATCCGTCCATCTCAGCTTTAGCCAGCAGGTGGAGAGAAGAGGGAGAGAATGGGGAAGAAAGTAGTAGAGAATTGGGGAAAAAAGTCTGTCCCAGTACAACCAAGTGTGTGAAGGGAAGACCAGGTCTTCAGGGAAGGTCGAGAGGAGCATCCTGGGGGTGAAATCTCTATCCTGATTTTAGCCGATGTGTGAGGGCCAAAGCAGTGGCCTGGTAAAAGGGGCCAGGATAGATGGAGGCAACTTGTCCACCTGGTTCCAGCCAGTGTGTGAGAAGCAGATCGGGTGCCCGGTGTGAATGCAAGAAATGTCCGAAGTTGTAGAGAATATTTATAGGAGTTAAATCGAGCAAACCGATATCAGCCAGGGAGCAAGATCTCAGGCTATGAAGAATCGGTTTTGCTGCCGCTTTTCTGCATTTGCAGATTTTGAGGGAACATACGGAAGATCACACGTAGGTGGTGAAAAGAAAGGCGTTGATGGATTACAAGAGCTAATGAACGTGTCTGATACAGAGTGAATACTCTCTTCAAGGTGTATTACGGTTTTAAAAAGTGTGTTTAGCTAGCTGCAGAGCAGCAACGGACAGGGCTGGCTGAAAATGTGTCACTAAACTGATAGATTTGGGCTTCGACTACCCACCAGAACCTGGCCCAGATAGGAATCTGATCGTCCTGTCGAGGTTACTTTTTAAAAACCTTTTCTTTAGGAAACCAGCCGACCAAGTCAAACCAGGTCCCTGAATGGGGGAGTGGGGACTGAGAAAAAAGAGAAGACAGACAGGGTGCAGGAGGGAGAACAGATCTCACAACTGTCTCTCCGAGTTTATTTCTTATGCTCCTTTTTATACATAATCTGTTCCTTTGTGTATCCCAAGATAACATAATTAAAGTAACATCCTGAAGATCAAGGTACAATCAACACTTCTTTTGCACACTCCCTTTTTCTATACTTAATCTTCTTCCTCCTGGAATTCCACAGAACCAGCCTTTTCCCTTTTTTATGCAAGCAGGCCTCCCGAGATAATCCATGCACTCTTTTGAATTTTGGGAGCTTTAGCTCCCTACACTTTTCTTTTCTTCTCACTTTGGTAGGAGGCAGTAGAGACTTACTTGGACATGATTTCTCTATCCCTGCTCTAGGAAGTGAGGGGAAGTGCAAAGGGGGTTCCCGGAATACAGCGCAGTAGAGAATTGGAGGCGATTTGTCCAGTCTCGCACAAGCACAGGATGTGAAGGGCTACGGGGGCTGGAAAACGTGGGAACAGAGACCTTGGCAAATTCTTTCTGGTGGCATAAACTTGGTATGTGAGGGACCTACGAGGTCCTGGAAAAATGATTGAGAAGAGACTTAGAGGGGCATGCTCTATCTTAGCTGCTGCCAGATCGTGATGGGCAGAGGAGGTCCCCGTGTAAGGGATTAGGCGAGTCTCCGAGGCCACTATGTCCTCTCCCCTTCCGCAAGCCTGTGAGTGGCAGAGGGGTCGTCCTGGGGCATGGCTGAGATGAGTCTCAGAGTCGACTTATCCATCTAAGCTGTTCTATCATGTAAACAGCAGAGGGCGCTGTGTGAGCACCTAGGGTATGGGTGACACTGCAGCCTGTGGAGTTCTCAGGAACAGTTTGTCCCGTCTGGTTTAAGTGAATACTTCAGACCATTTTTTGACTATTATTAAATCAGGCAAACTTAAAGCAAGCACTTCCTATGGTAGAAGTTTATGAAACCCTGACTCGAGAGCCCCGGGCGGGTGGGCCACGCTCTTGCGAGAGCCCCGGGCGGGTGGGCCGCGATCTCGCGAGAGCCCCGGTCTGGTGGGCCGCGATCTCGCGAGAGCCCCGGGCTGGTGGGCCGCGGTCACGCGAGACCCTCCGCTGGTGGTCTGCGGTCTCGCGAGAGCCCCGGGCTGGTGGGCCGCGATCTCGCGAGAGCTGCCGTGATGACTTGCAGTTCTGAGGAGATTTCAGTCAGTGCAGCATTGGTCCTGGAGGTGCTGAGTTTCTGGGACGAAGTGGGACTGCGTCTGTACCTGGTTTACCTCAGAAGCTTCCTGGGACATTGAGCCACAGAGGGAACAGGTAGGGAGAACCTTCTTCGTGCGCGAATGGTCCAGAGGGTTTGGCGTAGACGTCTTGATCTTCTGAGGCCCCAGTAGAGCAAGGGGTGGTGTGGAAAATTCTTTTTTCCTTGGCTTGTCAGCTAGTGCACTCTGTATTTTCGTGCGGCTGTCCGGTAACCCTTGAGACATTGACGTGGGGTCAGATTTGGGCTCTATAATGCTCCCTTGATCCATGTGTTTGCTGTTATGCCACTAAAACCCTCTTTCGATTGATAGTTTGTGTTTTTGGCGATCAGTGTTGCCGAATATTGTCATAGAAACATTCCACCG
>NW_011921392.1:0-2968 GCF_000151845.1 Pteropus vampyrus
CAGACGAGCCCGTATCCACTGAGAGACAGGAGGGTGTAAAGATCAGGTTGGTGGAAAGGGCCCCATAGGTACCGACACACGGTGACACTGGCAGGAAGGGAGACCCACCCCTGAGACTGCGGCATGTGCCGTGAGTCACAACGAGGATGCACGATCTGTCTGAATTGCACAGCTACACGGGCACTGGTGTTACGGGGGTGAGTGGAGGAATCTCCGTGGAACCAAGTGTACTATTTGCGGGATTGATGACTTCATTTCCCCTAAGTCTTGGCCTAGACGGTTTAGATGTCGTGATGCCTAGACAGGCAGCACTTACACCACAGACACAGTCACATCCGAGTAAGCCCATGTTCAGCATCACTGTTTACTGGACAATCATCAGGGTGAGAGAACAGCATGAAGACAGTCACCAGATGCCAGGACACATGGACCCTAACGAGCAAGGAATCACGTAATAGGAAAGACACAAGTGTCCTGCACGGAAGAGGACAGGCCGCCACAGGATGGACGCTGTTTTGAACTTCATCCTGGGACGAGAGGAATTTGTACAGGAGACACCACCTCAGTCCTGACCACCGAACAGCCAAGGGATCCGGGGACAGAGTGACCCTGAGGAGTCTGAGTGGAGCACAGAGACACCCTGAGGTGATGGGGAGACCACAAGAGGAAACACATGTCCTGGCCCTAAGGACAGAGCAGTTGGGAGGCAGGAGCTGTGTCTGAAGGGCTCTGGTCACCATGTCACACAATGGAGTGTCTGCGCCTGGACACCAGGGGGCGCTCGGTCCTACTCCTGAAAGTCTGAGGGGGATGAGAGCTGGAAATATTTATTTAAATTGTAAGCCAATTGTATGACACCTAAGACAAGATCCTGACAAGAAACCTGTGAAGTAGAAATACTGAAAACTACAATGTGAGACTGTAAAGTCAGTTCTTAAAATAAAGAAGAGTGTTATACATTCCACAGACAAAGGTGAAGCCTCAGGAAGCCATTATTATTATTATTATTATTATTATTATTATTATTATTAATATTTTACCAAGCACTAATTCAAATAGAATCCCTATGAAACAGTTCACACATGACATGATTCTGCAATGTTTACTGAACGGTCTACTTTTGAAAATGCCACTGAGTGTTTTCCTAGAAAATTCCCTTCTATGTCATTTCCCTGGAGAGCCCCTTCAATCTTTTCAAACCATCAACTGTCCCCTCGGCTCTGGCACAGGAACTGATGCACACCTGGGTCATTTAGCTTCTTCTAGACTATACTCTAAGTGCTCTGACACCTTAAATAGTTATATATGTACCTTACTTCCATGGACCTTACTCTGGGAGTAATAAACTACAATATCAACACAGTGTACCAGGATCGCAGCATCTAGGGACCAGACCAAGCATGCGTGAACAGAGGCAATGATATGTGCTGCACAAACCAGGTGGGCTCTCAGGACTCTGAGCCATGGGGAGGTGTGTGTTCTGCCACCAGCAGGGGGCGCTGTGGGACTGCCCTGTTGTCCCTACACAACTGCTCAGTGAGGATCATTCACTCAAAGGAGCCTGAGCCTGGGACTGTTCTCTGTGCTCCCTGATGGAACCTGATAGCTGTGTCCTCCTTCGTCTGGCAGAGTTCCCTGAGCAGGGACCTTTGCGTGGTGTCTGTAGCTGTTTCCTCCCAGGGCTCTCCCAGGGGGTGAGGCCAACCTCCACTCTCCTCAGTCTGGGTGTGAGCTGAGCTCCAGCACCAGGGCTCAGGGAGGGGCTGGGTGATCACTGGATGGACACACATTTGCATGCACAGCCCCTCCTCTGGCGGAGGGTGGGGAAGAAAAGGAGGCCTAGGGCAGCCCATCCCCACTGTGGCCTCAGGGGCTGTGTGCACCATGGCCTGGACCCCCGTCCTCCTCGTGCTCCTCTCTCAGTGCACAGGTGGGTACAGGCCTCGGGGACAGTGGGCATCCCCCACCATCACTGCCCCTTTGCTCAAAATCATGAGAAATATTCTCTGGTCTCTTGTGCGAGTGATCATGTTTGTCTGTGTTTGCAGGTTCCCTCTCCCAGCCTGTGCCGACTCAGCCGCCCTCTCTCTCTGCATCTCCCGGAGCAACAGCCAGACTCACCTGCAGCCTGAGCAGTGATCTCAGTGTTAGTGGTAAAGACATATACTGGTATCAGCAGAAGCCAGGGAGCCCTCCCCGGTATCTCCTGCGGTTTAAATCAGACTCCGATAAGCACCAGGGCTCCGGGGTCCCCAGCCGCTTCTCTGGATCCAAAGACACCTCGGCCAACGCAGGGCTTCTGCTCATCTCGGGGCTCCAGGCTGAGGATGAGGCCGACTATTACTGTAATATATGGGACGGCAACTCTAAGACTCACACAGTGATCCCGTCCCAGAAGGAAGTGAGACAAAAACCTCTGTGCTCTCCAGGCCTGTTGCGGTCACCCCTGCTGGGGTCTGTGACCAAGTCTAGCTCAGTGGTGACTTGTGTTGTCAGATCTCATGCAGCACCTGCTTTCCTTGGTCCAATAGTCCTGACAATGTCACGTCCTTCTCTTCAACTTTTAAATTGACTTGCTCATATATTCTCATGGTGTTCATGTTTTCACAGTCAAAGATTCCTTGCTCAGAGATAAATATCTCCCGGTAGACAGAGTTGAGGACGTCAAATCAGGTTGATTGTGGCCATTTCCAGCTCAGGGTCCAGGAGTGACTAAAATTTGCTTTGGTGTGAGAACTTCAAACGAAATTCCGTCAAGCAGAAATGAAGTGTATTTTATATACTATGAGCAAATTATAAAAATTTTAAAAATAAAACAATACCATGTAAAACAATCTCTCATGAATTATTTAAGAATAAATCTGAGAAAATATGAAAATCTTGAACACTCAAAATTACATACTATTGTGAGGCAATTAAATAAAACTGAAATAGATCTTACTAGTTTGTGCCTTAAAATACACAATAT
>NW_011921393.1:0-1299 GCF_000151845.1 Pteropus vampyrus
TCATAATTTCCTGTTATCTATGCATATTATTTTGATTGGGATAATCATGGCATTTCCAAAGGTAATGGCTTTAATTGGTTTCATGATCCATGATCTACACACACACACACACGTGCGCTATTCAACATGCTCAGTGCAGTTGAGAATGGGAAGATGGATTGGAACTCAAAGATCTAAGTAAAAATATCAGTTTGTTTCTGGGTAGAAAGTGATACATATCACAAGAGATGGATGGATAAAACTGTATAGAAGTTCGAAGGATGAAGGTTGACTTAGGGGTGGGATAAAGCCCAGGAAAGTCTTCTTAGAGGGGCAGCATTTACACTGCACCTGTATAAGGTGGGGCAGGAATGAGACACGATCCTGAACAGGTTTGCATGAATTTTAAATAGAGCTCTGTACATTCATTGATCCAGTCACTCATTTGACGATGTTCATTGTGCTGCAGGTGTCTAGGTTCTGGGGAGAGAGCAGTGACACAAACAGTCCACTATCCTTCATGGGGCTGCTAATCTAGCAAGATCAGGGTGGGGGGGTGTGTTGGGGGTGGGGTGGTGGTTGTATTTGAAAATTTTATTTTCTTGGAACATCGTTGTCTTTAAATTACTGGTATTTGCTGCAAGTTGAGAAAATTTGTCTTTCTAACACATTCATTTGTGGCTATTGGAAAATTTTAAATAGGTATCAGGAAAGATACGGAGATGAGGTTCAAGTATGTATACATAAAACTTCAAACGAAAGCTGTAGAATTACTGTGCATTTCTCCCAAAAGAATAATTTGAAAATTCATATAGATTGTGCACAAATTGGAAAGCAGAAAGGCAAGGGACAGTGGCTAAGAGACCTTGGCTTCTACCGGAATTAAAGGATAAAAATGAAAGCCATGGAAAAGAGGTGACCAACACAGGTTTTAAGGTAGGATGCAGAGCAGAAGGAATAAAGAAATGTCTGGGATTAGATCAGTAAGCACAAGGATAGATTTGGGAGAACAACGCTCCCAGTGGCCACTTTAAAATGAACGTGTGAGAATTAGTCTCTCGATACTTTGCAATAACGTTCAAGTTCTTTGTCTAACACCCATGAAGGAGATCACCTATAGAAGAAAGGACGGGCTATCAACAGCTTCTCTATAATCTGCAGAGCTAAGACCGGTTCGTGAACCTAGCCATGAATAGACTAGTCCCACTTACCAGAAAATGGAAAATGTTTGGCTCATTTGTGGAGTATAATCCCTAGGAAATAACTTGTCAGAACGGACTAAATTTGGGTTGGAACCTATTAACAAAACAAAATTTTCCA
>NW_011921394.1:0-1135 GCF_000151845.1 Pteropus vampyrus
CAAGGATGCCCCACTTCTTGCCACTGTTATCAACATAGTACTAGAAGTCCTAGCAGATCAGCAGAAAAATAAATATAAAGCATGCACGCTGAGAATGAAGAGTAAAACTGTCACTATTTGAAGGTGACATGATTCTATATGTAGAAAACCGTAAAGACTCCACCAAAGGCTATTGATTCATTTTCAATCCCTAGGTCTTCATGTCATGTAACCAATGGCTAATAAACAACAATATTCAATATATATGATATAGAATTATTAAAGGAAAAGTATAAATCAGAATAAAATTACTTTTTGGGTAAAGGAAAAAACATGTAGTGATTGCTGGTTTATAGTATATTCTATGGCCAAATCTGAAGAATTTCCATTATTAAAGAGATACATGATAAAAACAGCCTAATTCATATTGATTTGAGTTGGAGAGAGTACTCTGGGAATTATGTTACTCGTTTCACAATTTCAGCTCATTGTTTATTTGGCAGAACTTCTTTAAAAAATCTATTTACATTCTTATAACTCCCTGGGCTAGTGACCAGAGCCATAGGTCTTCTCAAGTTAAGGTTCTTAGTCCTTTAGTAACAAGTTCTTTCCATTCTCCCAACACAGCTTAATTAGTCACTTGCAATGCACTACTTCTACTAATCTGTTTCTGTATTAGTTGGATCTCTTTAAGTTTCAAGTGATAGAAACAGAACTGAAAACTTGCTTTAAGAAAGTAGAGAATTTATTGTTTCATATTACCTGAATATCCAATGGTAGGCAACTCAGATGTGACCTTGATCCAGGTGCTCAAGGGATGTTGACTGAAATCTGTCTCTTCGCTTTGTTTGTTTGTTTGTTTTGTTTTGTTTTTCATGTTTACAAATTCTCAGGCACATAATTTCCTTGTAGAAGTTAGCTGAATTCTGGCAGTACCAGACTCATATCTTAAAAACTTGAGAATATTAATAAAAAGAGAGCTTTGTGTCTTCTCCAATGGTTTTAACAGAAATCTCAGAATTAGGTCTTACTGTGTGGGATACTCTTCTTGTGATAAAGCATTTTGTCTCAGGAGATTAAACATATTAAAAGCCCCAGCAACAGCTTCATATATGCATCCCTGAATAATGAGACTATTCCCATGCAAACCACATGG
>NW_011921395.1:0-2961 GCF_000151845.1 Pteropus vampyrus
TCTTAGAAGGGAAGCTGGTGAAGGTACCACTCAATGGAAAGGCTGCGGATAATCACGACATGGGTCTTTGCTTGGTATGACTGCCCTTCTTGGCATGGAGACGCGCTTATCCCCAGACCCAGCACACTCGAGAAAGGCCTGGAATCCTGGCATTTGGAGCAGGTGGGAAGGACAAACTTTGTGTTTCCCAGACTTTCACTCCAACCGCACCTCAACTCCACTGAGACTCAGAAGCTCCAAAGCCTGACTGTTTTTAATGCATCAGGGCCGACACGTCGTTCTGCCTCTCAACTAGTATTCTTGCCGGACCGACTCAAGATGCTTCCTTCCCGGTGATGATATGTGCAGGGGAGTTTGTTGTTCTCCTTGTCTATTTTCAAAAATTTTGGCTTTCCATTCTGCTTGAGATATTTATAACGGTAAGAAGATTTCGGTTTAAAATATAGGTTTGATTATTATTCAGACATGGCAAGGCCACACAAACATATCGAGAGACGACTGCCATTGAAAAGATCGTTTGTTACAGGGGCCATACACACTCCTGCACGGCCCACCGTCGCTCTGCATGAAGTCATTCCATTCGGGCCTGTGCTAAGGAGGGTCTCCAAAGCTGTGTGGTTCTACTTTGCTGCTGTCTACTTTGGACATAATGGGTGCTGCAAACATCTCTCAGTTCTCCTGAGCCCCTGACACCCTCTGCCCCAAAGACAGAGACAGAATCACAGTAGCCGCCCCACCTGAGGGAAATCCAAAGCGCAACCGTCTCAGAGACCCGTCCATGTCCCTTTTTGCTCCTATTTTTTAAACCGATTTAACTACTCATGGACTTTTATTCATCCGTTAATGCATTTATTGCATTCCTAAAAAAATTCCACTGGGAATTTTTGATTTGCATTGCATTGAATTTACCAACTACTTTGGGGACAATGAATATCTTTACTAAGCTAAAACATCCTCTCCATGAACATGACTTACATCCTCAATTGTTATTCTTTAACAAACTTTCAAATTTTCTCCGTGAACGTTTATGCATTTTTTTAGGTTTATTACGTAGATGGTTAATATTATTTTGTATTGTATTTTTTAACTATGAAGAATTGTTGTAGAGAAATGCTATTAATTGTAAAAACTTTATCTTGAATATCGCACTGAATTCTTTTAATAGTTTTTTTTAAAAAATTTTATTTATTGTAATTCGTTTCAAGTATACAGTTCATTGGTTAGACATCTATATAGTTTGTAAAACGGTCCCCCCCCAATTGCTCCCGCCCTTCCTCGACCCTCCACCTAGCCAACGTATTCATTCTAATTGCATTCCCTATGCCGTGCTCCCCATCCCCGTGTCCATCCATCAGCTACCAATTTGTTTAATAGTTCTAATAGTAAACCGTGAAACCAAGTTTACATTTTGGAGGAATTTAAGGGGACAGTCTCCATCATTTCAATTCACTTATGGATAGTGTTCTATTTCATTCTTCTCTTTCTTCTTATACCCATTGCAATTTACATTTTCCCAGACATACATTTTATCTAGGTGACCACATTTATTAGCATACGCTCTTTTCTTTCTGACTCATGAGTTCTGCTGCTTCTACCTTTCTATGTGTTTGTTCTCTTCTTGAGGATTGATACTGCTATCCTACACCTTCTTTAACTTTCTAATAATTTCCATCCCTCTTTCTGTTGCCTCTTGGTAAAGTTCCTGGAGCTGTTCTGTCAGCTAACTATTTATTATTCAGTTGTATCGATCTGTTCTTTATCTCTTTATTCAGGTGTTTAACTAAGTATTCTATGTATAATTTTATTTGATTTTGATTCTTTTTCAGAATTCATAGTTCCGACTTCATATTGCATTTCATCCCTTTGGATGATATTTACGAAGTTTCATAAGTTTTCTTTGCTTCGCTCCAATTCATTAATTCTAGGAGATCTACTATTATTTTTCAACTTGTTGTCTTTATTTGTTATTTATTTATTTATATTAGTTTCACGTATACAGTCCATTGGTTAGACATCTATATAGTTCATAGAACAATTCCCCCAATCGCTCCCTCCCTCCCCTGGCCCTCCACCTAGCCATCATATTAATGCTAACTGCATTCTCTCTGCCGTGCTCCCCCTCCCTGTGAGAAACTATCAACTACTAATTTGTACTTCTTTAACTCTTCACCCCGTTCTCCCACTCCCAACCCCCCGCCCGTTTGTCCGTCACCAAATTGGCCCATATATTTGTGAGTCTGTTTTTGATTAGTTTGTTTTGTTCTTAGATTCCACAAATAAGTGAAATCATACGGTATTTACCTTTCTCTGTCTGACTTACTTCGCTCAGCATAATAACCTCTAGGTTCATCCATGTCATTGCAAATGATAGGATTTCATTTTTTTTTAATGGCTGAGTAATATCCCATTGTATATATGAACCGTAATGTCTTTATCCAATTGTCTGTTGAGGGGCATTTAGGTTGCTTCCATATCTTGCCTAGTGTAAATTGTGCTGCCAGGAATACTGGAGTGCATAGATCTTTACGAATTATTGTTTTGGTTTCCTCTAGATTAATACCAGGAGTGCAATTGCTGGGTCAAAAAGCATATCCATTTTCAATTTTTTCAGAAACCTCCATACTGTTTTCTATCGCGGCTGTACCAATTTGCAATCCCACCAACAATGTATGAGAGTTCCCTTTTCTCTGCTTCCTCACCAACACTTTTGATTTATTGATGATAGCCATTTTGACAGGTGTGAGATGATATCTCATTGTGGTTTAATTTGCATATCTCCGATGGTTAGCAAACTTGAGCATCTTATCATATGTCTATCAGCCATCTGTATTTCCTCTTTGGAAAAGTATCTGTTCAGGTCTTCTGCCCATTTTTTAATTGGATTGTTTGGTTTTGGTTGTCGAGTTGTATATGTTGTCATTAGATATTGTGTAGCAGCTGCGCTACTTGGATGTCTGGTAG
>NW_011921396.1:0-2959 GCF_000151845.1 Pteropus vampyrus
TTAATGGACTATTTCTCCACTTGGGCATTAATGGAAGAGTATTCTACTGTTTTTCCAGAAAGATTATATATTAAAGTTTTTCTTTAGCTGCTGCAAAGAAGGCTCTTTTCTTTGGTTTCCGGTAGGTGACGTCTAAGCCTCTTGGATCCTGGCTTTATATAAATTGTTAATTACGCTTTTTTTCTTATAGATGTTTAATCACACTCGATACTCTCAGTCTCAGTCGCTGTCTGTGTTAGTGACAATTTCGGTAGTTTGCTCAGATTCACCTGGGGCTCCGTGGTGTTTGGTCTCGGAGGGTATGGGTGGAGGGCCCATCTGGGTTGGAGATGGGAGCTGCAGCTCAGTCTTGGTTTTGCAACAATAGCTGGTAATAATCAACTGTTTTTCTTTTCTGTTCTGCTTTTCTGCTTTCTGCCCTGATGTCTGGGCACTGAGTCCACATGGAGCTCACATCTTTCCCCGGCGTGGTTGTTCAGGAAACCCGCCACACATTCTCTCCTCTCCTTCCTCCTGCAGGAAGCTCCAGCTGTGAGAGGCAGCTTCTTTGTTTCTCCCAGCCCACTCCCCAATACTTAGGGTTCTGATATGTGGTAGCTCTTATGCACAGATTCCACGCTCAGACATGCTGGTGTGCATTTTGGCTATTTTTTGTTGTTGTTGCATTTTAGATTTTCAGCTTATTGTTGTTTCAAGGGGAGAGGTCTCGGGATATCTCTCACTCCACAATGTTTCTGACATCATCTTCAGTCTAGACTTTTGAGAGAACTTTAGCTCTAGGTTGGAATAAGGTGCTGGGAAGTAAAACCTTGGGCAGGCAGGAGAGTCACGAAGAAGGAGTAACGAAAACAGGATTCACTTGACTTCTGACTTGGTCCTTTGGAAACAGAGAATCAGCAGGAAAAATTTTCATTTAGTCCAGACCAGTGTCTCACAGGGAAATCGGGGCTCAGAGGTGGGAATAACAATGTAAACAATGTCTAACAAGCAGATAAAAGGAGATAAAAATTCATCCTCTGCTGTATATGCAACCCTGGGCTTTACAGGACGTATTTGTTATTTTCGATTCCTAAATCTGGTTGGGTACCAATGCTTCACTCCTTCCTGCTGTCCTATCTGGAGACAGTCCTTCAGTCCCCAGCATCTACTCCCCAGGAAAGAATTCAGACTTCCACACGAAGTCCTTCCTCAGAGAGACCTCATCCAGGCGAGTCAGAGAGCCCAGCTGGTACTGCAGCAAAGAATCAGAGAGGAAAGTACCTGAAACCTTCTACCCGAGGGCCCCTGAGAGTATAACCAGCCTCGCCCAGAGCCCAGGGATGGCTATGTTTGTTTACTGGGTTGACTAATTAATTTCTTTCATGTGTTGAATTGGAGTTTTTTTCACTAACTTTGCTGTTTGACATTCAGTTCCTTTATATACGTAGAGATGTATTTGGGGTAAAGTTTAAAGTGCATGTGCTCCCTTCTATCAGTCTGTCATATTGTGTTTCTCCCATGACTTTTAAAGGTAAAAAGTTCTACATCATCTCCTATCTTGTGAATGGCATTCCTTTGCATTCAGTTACTGTTCACCTCTATTCTTTTCCTAAGCATATTGAAACCTATTATAAAGGTCGAAAGTTCTGCAGATACTACTTCCTCCACTGCTTTTCAAAAGTGTGATTTTGTATTTTACACTTCCATCTCTTGGCCTATTTATCCGTAATTATAGACCCATATCGATGTGATTACATTATTGTATTTTATATCTTTTCTTTTAGATACAGAGAACTGAATATAGCAACATATTAAAAAGATTATACACCACAATCAAGTGAGCTTCATTTAACAGGAACAGGGATGTTTCTTCATATGCAAGTCCACTAATGTGATACACCACATGAACGAATTAACAAATAAGAATCCTATGATCATATCAAAAGGCAGAAAAAGCCTTCAACAAGATACAGCACCCATTTATGGTCAAAACACTTAACAAAATTGGTATAGAAGGAAAGTACCTTAACACAATGAAAGCCATATATAACGAACATTCAGTCAACATAAATATATGGGAAACGATCAGGCAAAAGTATACCGAATGTTGAAAAACTAAAAACCTTCCCTCTAAGATCAGGAACAAGGCAAAGCTGACCACTATTGCCACTGTTACTCAATATAACATTGGAGGTCCGAGCAAGTGTAATCAGGCAAGAGAAAGATATAAAAGGCATCCAAATAGAAAACGAAGAAGTCATACTGTCACTATTTGCGGATGACATGATTCTCTATATAGAAAACCCTAAAGACTCTATGGAAAACTACTAGAAACAATAAGCAAATACAGTAAAATCTCTGTGTACAAAAGCAATATTCAAAAATCCATAGTGTTTCTATACTCTAAAAATGAAGTGTCAGAAAAAGAAGTAGAAAAATAATTTCTTTTGCAATTGCAACGAAAAGAATAAAATACTTAGTAATAAATGTAATAAAATATGTGAAGGACTTATATAATAAAAACTATAAGACCCTATTAAAAGAAATCAAAAAAGATACAAAGCAATGGAAAGATATTCCATGTTCATAGATTGGAAACATCAACATAGTTTAAGCGACCATATGACCTAAAGCATTATAGAAATTCAATGCAATCCCCTTCAAACTTTCATCGACATTTTTAAAGAAATAGAAAAAAATATATCAGATTTGTATGGAAGCAGAAAATACCTCAAACTGCCGAAGCCACTCTGGGAAAATAGAACGAGACTGGAGGCATCACTCTGCCCGACTTCAAATTATACTACAAAGTGACAATAATCAAAATGGCATGCTATCGGCAAGAAAAACAGACGTGAGGTCCAACAGAACAGAATCCAGAGTCCAGAAGGAAACGTATATTTATATGGGCAAATAATTTTCTACAAAAAAACCAAAGACATACAGTGGAGAAAGGAAAGCCTCTTCAATATATAGTTCT
>NW_011921397.1:0-1771 GCF_000151845.1 Pteropus vampyrus
GGTACATATATACAATGGAGTATGACTCAGCCATAAGAAGAGATGAAATACTGCCATTTATGACAACATGGATGGACCTCGAGATAATCACACTAAGTGAAATAAGCCAGACAGAAAACATAGAAAATCACTTATATGTGGGATATAAACGGAAAAGCAACAAATGAACAGGACAAACAGAGACTCATGATCATGGACAATAAACTAGTGGTTACTAGAGGGAAGGAGGGAGGGGGGAAAAAGGAGGTAGATAGGGTAAAAGGGGTCAAATACGTGGTGACAGAAAGAAATCTAACTATGGGAGGTGCACACACAGTATAAAAATATATATCTATGCCTTACTGTTAAAAGTGTACAGCTGAACCTTATTGGATTTCATTAACCAATGTCACCATCAAAAAATTGTTTAAAGAGTATAGTAGAGTAAACATATAATGGTAACATAGTCATGTATTATTATCGAGTATTATGTACTATGCATAATTGTACGTGCTATACTTTTATATAAGTGGCAGCACAGTAGGTGTGTTTACACCAGCACTAGCACAGACGTGTGAGTAATGCATTGCAGTGTGATATTGCAATGGCTCAGACATCACTAGGTGATGGGACATTTCAACTCCATTATAATATTATGAGACCACTGTCATATATGTGGTCCGTTGTTGACCAAAACATTGTTATGTGATGTGTGACTATAGATTACAAAATTATAGTAATCAAAAGAGTATGGTATCAGCATAAAGACAGACATAGCAATCAATGGAACAGAATGGAGAGCCCAGAAATAAATTCATGCATATTTGGTCACCAGATCTTAGACAAGGGTGCCCAATATACACGGTGGGAAAGGAGAGTCTCTTCAGGTGATGTTGAAATAGCTGGATATCCATATGCAAAAGAATGAAATTGTATCCTTATCTTAAATCACATAAAGCAACTCAAAATAGATTAAGGAATTAAATGTTAGACTCCAAACTATGAAACCCTAGAAGAAAACGTAGGGGGAAAGCTTCACGACATTGGTTTTAGCAATGATTTCATGGATATGACACCAAAAACACAGGCAACGAAAACAAAAATGAACAAGTAGGACTACAGGAAGCTTAAAAAACATTAAACTGAAAAAAAAAAAAAACCCTGCAGAGCAAAGGAAACAATCAATAGAACGAAAAGGCAACCTGCAGAGTGAGAGAAAATATTTCCAAACCATGTATTGAATAAATACCCAAATATATAAGGAACTCCTACAATTCAACAGTTAAAAAACCAATAACCTGAATTTAAAATGGGCTAAAGATCTCGAATAGACACTTCTCCAAGTAAGACATACAAATGACCAACAGGTATATGAAAATGCTCAATGTCACCAATCGACGGGGAAATGCAAATCAAAATCACAATGAGATACCAGCTCACATCTGTTAGAATGCCTATTATAGGGAAAAAAAAGACAGGTGTTGGTGAAGATGCTAAGAAACCAGAACTCTGGCACATTGTTGGTGGGAATATGAAATGGTACAGCGACTGTGGAAAACGGTATGGAGGTTCTTCAGAAAATCTTTTATTTATTTATTATTATTATTTATGCTGACAGCATCTCGTCTTCCTAGGTGGTCTCCCATCCAAGTATGAACCAGGCCCGACCCTGCTTAGCTTCTGAGATCAGAAGGGATCGGGCTTGTTCAGGGTGACATGGCCGTAGACCATGGACCGTGGCTCCACTGGGGCACGAACCCACGTGTAAAGCAGATGTGCTCACCGCGACGCT
>NW_011921398.1:0-2952 GCF_000151845.1 Pteropus vampyrus
AGTTACGACACGTCCGCCCGCTCTCCTTGCGGACCTGTGATACGGAGGTGGCGCCGGAGGCCAGGCCCCCGGGGCAGGTGGCCTTGCGGTCACAGCTGCTCCCCAGCGCCAGCAAAGGAGCAGGGCCGCTGCCCGCCTTCCTTCCTCTTCCTCGCTCATTCTTTCTGTTCCTTTCTTCTCTGTCTCTGTCTCTCTCTCCATCTCTCTGTGTCTGTCTGTCTGTCTGTCTCTCTCTCTCTCTCTCTTCTTAGCCCCAAACCTCTGAGAAGTGCTTGGAGATGTTTTCAGAAGGGACAAGGCCGCGGCTGCTCCTGGCGTAAACATCTGCTGCCCGTCAGCACAGGGAGAGGGGACCGTCCTTCGTGAAACGTTTGGTGATGTCTGCAGGACACCTGCATGGGGGGGCCTTGAAGCAGCACGTGGGAAAGCGACGGAATAACAGGGTTGAGGACAGCGTCTCACCCGTCCCCTGGGTGTAGTAGGGTCTCCTGACTCGGGTCAGAGGCTCGCACAGTCGCTGTGCGCCCTGACCTCTGCCTGAGATCCTGCGCTGTCACCTGGGCTGGAAGGTGGCCACGGTCCCCGTTACCAGGCCGGGCGCACATGTCGGCCTTCCCGCTCAGACTGCAGACAGGGAGAGCCGAGGCGCGCAGGCGTCAGCCCCTGCGGCGGGGGTCGGCTATAGGACACCGCCCGCGAATTCACGGAGACGCGCCCCAGCGCCGGCGGCACAGACCCAAGAGCGGGGCGCAGGCTCCCGGATCCCTGCCCGCGCACAGCCCGGCTCGGCCCGCTGGGACCCTGACGAAGCATGAGTTTAATCTCTGGGACGTGTGCGCGCAGGGGACTCCAGCAAGGCCGGGCGTGGTGGCGCCTGCGGAAACGGGCAGTTAAGTCTCATCTGGTGTAAATAGACAGACAACGGGGAACAGGAAGGGGAGCGGGCGAGGCGAGGGCCGGATCGCCCCAGCAGGGGTCCCGTGGACAGAGCAGGGTGCGCCCGCGCATGCAGCACCGGACACGCATGCGCGCTTGGGGACACGACCCGCTGGGCCAGGGGGAGCAACCTTCCCCCCAAACCTTGGTGCGCAGGCCCCTCCGACGCCGAATGACAGGCAGCCCCCGGCCTCGCGGCCTCACCTGGGACGGCTCTCGAATGCTCCACGCAGCCGACTGTCTCTGATCGCAAGATCGCTGCCAGGAGGGACTCTGGGAAGCGAGCCCCTAAAACAGCCCCCCATCGGGGCCGCCACAGCTGGGACCCAGTCCACAGCCAACAGCTGCGCAGCGGCGGGCGCGGGAACGAGCCCCGCGTCTCTTGAGCCGCGTTCGGCCCTCTGCGGCCGCCCAGGCCTCGCTCCTGCCCCCGGCTTTTCCGTCGCGCGTTACAAAATGTGCGCGGGGAACAGCGAGTGTCCGGAGCTGAGGACTGGCGGCGGGAGCCCGGGTCACAGCCAGCTGCCCGCGGGAAGAGAATGGATGCAGCGTGCAGTGTTCCCAGCACCTGCTGTGCGTGCGGCAGCGTGTCGCACACATTGTATCGATGGGGCACTAACATCTCCTTCCAGAGCGCGCGCGGGCAGGGTCGCGTCCGTTAATGAACACGAATGCACGGCCACACCTATCCCGTTAACACTTTTAATGTGTTGTGTTTATATAAGAGAAAAAGGCTTGTCTTCCCGCCTGGTGGTGCAGGTTCAGGGGACCTCGGAGGGGGTTGCCCAGCCTGTCGGCGCTTCCGCGGGGCCTGCGTGCTGGACACCTTGGCGACCGGCGGGCCCGTCCGCAGAGCAGACGCGGAGCTCGCCGGGGCCGCGCGCACAGACCCCCAGGCAGCCGGCTTCCTGGTCCCACCGCCTGGTCTTCAGGACCTGTCTCCCTCCCCTGCTGCTCACTTGGACACAGACCCCAGAGACCTGTCCACTCCCCAGACTCGCCGCGAACGGCTTCCTGTCCTAGGTGTGTGTGTGTGTGCGCGCGCGTGCATGAGTGTGTCTATGCGTCGTACCGCACACACTCACCCCTTTGCCTGTCTTCACTTAGCATCTGGTCGTTCGCGCTTCCCCGCATCAGAACTCACGTCTGACTCTTGATTTCCACCCCTGAAATGTAAGTAGCTTATTTTCACTGTAAAAATGGTGGGTTTCTGGAGTCAAAATACAAACATAAAAATGAAAAAAGTTTCCTTAAGTTTGAAGAAAATCATCCCTCACATCCTGGTGTCAAATTTCCGTGTGTATGCACATGCCCGCACACGCATGCACACACATGCACGGGTCCCACATACACGTACACTCCAGCACACATGCACACACATGCACATACACGCACACACTCACATGCATAGCCACATGCACGTCCTCTGCATACATGCACACACATGCGTGTACATGCCAGCACACATGCACACACCCACAATGCAATGTCTCGGCATGCATGCATGAACATGCACACGTGCACAGGCACAGAATGTGCACATGTGCACACACATGCACAGGTCCCGCATGTATGCGCACACACATGTGCATACACACATTCACATGCATAGACACATGGATACACCTGTGTGCACATGTCCTCCCATGCATGCACACACATACGCAGACACATGCGCAACCAGCAGCAAGCTGTCGAAGCACATCTGTGAGCAAAGTGTTCAGGTGACCTGTATCAGTTTTACTGTTATAAGCGTTGTCACTGAGCCCAGGCGCACGTGCGCCTTTACTGCCTGCTGCATCGTGCTGGAGGGGTGAAGCCTCAGGAGGAAGTGAGGGGGCGGGGGTGGGGTGGGGTGGGGGGACAGCGGATTTGACGAGGCGAGGCTCGCGGAAGCCGCCGAGCTGTTTTTTGCGAGCCGGTCCGCCGCGGCTGCCACTTTTGCAGAAGTCCTCGTCTTTATATCCCCGGTGCTCGGGGCGGGTCCCGCTTCCGGCCGTTGGATACGCAGGCGGC
>NW_011921399.1:0-1388 GCF_000151845.1 Pteropus vampyrus
TGTTGCAACAGCCCAAATGGACAAAGGCAGTTGACATTCAGGTTTCCCACAGGTACTTCCAATTCATCTCCTCCAAACTCATGTCTCCTGTTGCTTCAATATTCAAGATAGGAAATCAGAAGTTCCTGGACAACGCCCTCTTCCTCAACAAGTTACTTTTATCTGTAACCTAGCGCTATGAATATATATGTGCCTGTTTTTATATATATATATGTGTGTGTGTGTGTGTGTGTGTGTGTGTGTGTGTATTTTTGTATTTATTTATTTCTAGTCTTTCTTTTCTTCATCTAAACTTTCACCACTAGAGTTCAGATTCTATCGTTTCTCACCTAAATTCTTGCTGAGGTCTCTTAGTTGTTTCCCTATTGCCCAGGAATTGCTATTTACTTTCTCCTTACTGTTCCTGAAGGTTCAGATGTTCAGAGACAATTTAAGAGCTATTATACACACACAAATGTTATATTAAGAACCTTAGACACTTTTGCTTGAAAATAAAGTTGGCTAGTACCAGTCTTGTGTTTGTGTCTCAGAGCCACCACCCACCATGTTCTTTTAGATTCTAATATAATTAACTATGAAACTTATTTTTTTTTCAATTTGTCCTATTAAAATACAATAGAATCTATTGGGGGCCAATCTATTTATTCCAGAACGAGTTTATCACTATCCTTTCTTCCATTATACCACGTGTCACAGTGAATGTTAAATCTTTTTTTTTACCGGTTTTTCTTCACCATTACTGTATGATTTTCTTAAAGACAAAAGAAGTTTTCCATTTTTATTTCTGTACTCTAATTATCATCAATAAATATATAAATTGATAAATTGGCAATGAAAAAAATAAAATTAGCGATTTTGTGTGTACCATTTCCTTTTCCGATTATTCCCACACAACAAAATATAATCCAAAAGCAAAAGTCAACTTCCAAGGATATCTTGTATACATTTTTTTTTGTATAAAACTCTTAGAGTTTTCATGTTCATATAATTGCACTTGCCCAGTCTAATTACATATTAAACCAGAGAGGTAAAATTTAATGGTTTAAGGGAGAGAAGATTTTATTAGTTTAGTTGCCAATGTACTAATTATTTCTAAGAACTTTATACAAAGGAATAAACCCTTGTTCTTTTAAGAATTTGTTTTAATCCATTAAGCCTAAATTTCTATTTATCTGCTTTTCCCATTGTTCCGAGTTGTTTTAATCCCTTAGTGTCTGTTTTTAAATTAAAACTTTATAATGGACCACTAGGTTTAAACTCATTCCAGTTAGCATTTTCTTAGCCCTGGAAGTTGATTTAAATTAGTAGAAATCAGCAATGTTCCCAGACATGGTAAATGAATAGGAACAATAGCCATTTGTCTCTCATATAAGATAAAAGAATAAGAG
>NW_011921400.1:0-2949 GCF_000151845.1 Pteropus vampyrus
CACCGGACGCCGTGACTGGACCCTGACCCCTAAGTCCAATGCCAGACATCAGAGAAGCCTGAGTCCAACCGAGCTACCGGTGGTCCCTAACCTCTGAAACTGAGACTATAAAGAAAGAAAGGATGAAATAATGACAGTAGACAATGTATGCGGCTCACGCCTCATACAGCTTTTAGAACAAACTTTATTAGAGCTTAAAACACGATTAGAATAGCATACATACGTTAAATAAGATGTCCACTTAACGACATATCAAAGTATTACTTACCGTGATTTTACGACTCACCTGCAACAGCAAAAGTGAGGTCAATGCATTGTACTGACATGTAAGGTTGTCACCCTCAAGATATGAAACCTCTTTAGATTTTTTTCATAATTTCATGGAGCTGACGTTATATGTGGGGGTCTGTCATTGAATCATTACGTGACGTGAGAAAATATGTATATGTAAATAGAATTAAATTGAGAACCCATAATTAATACCAAATAGTCATAATCTATTAGCATTATAGGATGGAGGACATTACACCGGGTAAGAATCGCTTAGGGTTTTTTTCACGGTCAATTGTGCTAGGCGAAGGACTATCCGCCTGCAGTTTAATGGAACCCTTAACTCACACCCACATATGAACGTTAACTCCAAATTGGTTAAAAACCTTAAATATATTAGGAGAAGTTTTAAAATTTCAGCAAGGTAGAAATAAATTCATTATGTAGGATTTAACCATGGTTTCTCATATCGGACACCGACGCAAAAGCGATGCAAGGAATAAAAACATGTCCTCAAGAATATAATCTTTTTGAGCATCTAAGGAACCTACCCAGAGAGTAAAACCACAGGCCGTGGAACGAAAGAAAAAGAACGTATACATTTGTGAAAAGTATCCGATATCGATGTACTGAAAACTTGCACAGCACATCGACTAAAGACTGATGGCGAAACTTTAAACGTACGCTACTATAAACACTCTCGAAACCACAAAGAAATGGTCAACCGTCACACGAAGATATAGAATCTCAATCGCGAAAAATGGGGAAAACACTACGGTGCCTCCTTCCCACACAGGATAGCTAACTAAAATTCAGGCGGGAAAAAAATAGACAATGACAGTGACATTGGAAGCCTTAAAATGTCGCTTCTACGGATGCAATGTACAGCATACTCGGTGTACGATAGTTTGCCATTTCCCCTCAAAAAAGTGCCATGGGTCAAACTCCACCCTAAGAAATTGAAAATGGATGTTCTAAAAAAGAACTTCATAAATATACATAGAAGCGAGACTGTCGAAGGAACGGGTGTTAAAACTATTTAGTTACCCGTGAAATGGTGAAGGAATAAACTAAGATCAATTCTTTAAAATTAATAAAGTAAAAAGATGCAGAGTACATATAAAATGCTATGGCAAATCCTCAGAAACGCACCTAGAATTAATGTAGGATACAGTGGTTCCACTGAACGTTGAAATGCCAAAATATTGGAATTCGGGGACATGAGCACATATCTCTACACCCACATTTATGGCAGCATGATTCGCACTAGCCAGGATCTGGAAACTATACAGGGTCCATTGATACACAGAACAAACGTGGTACATACACAGAGGATTAATAGTGAGCCTTAACAACTCAGGTGATACTGCCCCAATTACAGAACAGCAGTACGCAGATGTGGTTCAATCAAGGAAAGGAAGCTACTCTTACTATGCCGCTCCTACTAACTGGAGACACCTGCCACTCTATCAATAGCCACTGTACCAGGTGTCGGGAATCAATCTCCTCAGAACTGTAAGTCATCATGGCGGCTCTCGCGAGAGCGCGGCCCACCATGCCCCGGCTCTTGCGGCAGGGTTTCAGAAACTTCTACCAGGTGTCGGGGAACAACGACCCGGGAAGCATTACATGCGGTGAAATTTTTCTATTACAGTATTCTGCAACACTGACGCCAAGAAAACAAACTAGTAACCGAAAGAGGGTGTTATCGGCATCACAATAAGACATGGATCAAGAGACCATTATAGAGCCCAAATCTGACCCCACATCAATGTCGCTAGGGTTCCCAGACAGCCGCACGAAAAAAGACAGAGCACTAGCTGAAAAACCAAGAAAAACAATTTTCCACACCACCCCTTGCTCTACTGGGGCCTCAGAAGACCGAGACGTCTACGCCAAACCCTGTAGACCCTTCGCGCACGAAGAAGCTTCTCCCTACCTGTTCCTCCAGTGGCCCAAAGTCCCAGGAAGCTTCTGAGGTAAACCAGGTACAGACGCAGTCCCACCTCGTACCAGAAACTCGGCACCTCCAGGACCAATGCTGCACTGATTGAAATCTCCTCAGAACTGCAAGTCATCACGGCAGCTCTCGCGAGAGCGCGGCCCACCAGGACGAGGCTCTCGCGAGAACGCGGCCCACCAGGAAGAGGTTCTCGCACCAGGATTTCAGAAACTTCTACCAGGTGTCAGGGAACAACGACCCGGGATGCCGTACATGCGGTGGAATGTATCTATCACAATATTCCGCAGCACTGACCCCAAAAACACAAACTAGTAATCGAAAGAGGGTGCTATCGGTATCACAACAAACACATGGATCAAGGGAGCATTATAGAGCCCAAATCTGACCCCACCAGGCAGAGGCTCTTGCGGAAGCGCAGCCCACCAGCCGCGGCTCTCGCTCCAGGGTTTCAGAAACTTCTACCAGGTGTCGGAGAACAACGACCCAGGATGCAGTACATGCGGTGGAATGTTTCTATGACAATATTCCGCAACACTGACGCCAAAACCACAAACTAGTAATCGAAAGAGGGTTTTAGCGGCATAACAGCAAACACATGGATCAAGGAAGCATTATAGAGCCCAAGTCTGACCCCACGTCAATGTCTCTAGGGTTACCGGACAGCCGCACGAAAAAATAAATGAGAGCACTAGCTGAGAAGCCAAGGAAAAAAGAAT
>NW_011921401.1:0-2949 GCF_000151845.1 Pteropus vampyrus
GCAATGTGATCCGAAAATGTAGTTATCTTTTCTTTAAATTTTTTCTGGGCCTCCTAGTATCGTATAAACCGCGTATGATTTCGTTTTCTTTGATGAGGTATAAAAATAAAGCAAGGTGCCATCTCGGTTATACACCCGAAACGCGACCAGCGTCCTTAAGTAAGAAACAGTTATGTCTGTCTCCCTCTCTCCCTCCCTCCCTCCCTCCCTCACTCACTCTCTCCGACGCTCTCTCTCTTTCAGGTGGACTTACACAGGCATACATTATTACAGTTACATTTCTGTCATTCGAAAAATCCCCCAGTGGTCCTAATATTGATACGGGACATCACGTTTAAAATTCTGCAACTTACAGCGGGAAATGATACGGGACATCTCTTGCAGAGTTCCTAGTTTATGATTTTCTTTTTTCTTTAGTAAACCTGATTAAGTTGTCTTCCCTCCTTTCTGTGGGACAAAGGCCCTATCCCCCAAATCCACATAATGACTCTGAAACTGTTCACTCATCTCCTCTGGCTTTAGATAAGGATCATCGGACCACCATGAGGGAATGGCCGTAGTCAAAGCAGGGTCCTTAGGGTCTGAGAACGGAGAGGAATTCAGGCCAAAGTTTTTTTATTCTTTCAGAAATATATCAACCCAGCCTATTCTCCTTTCCTCATTTCTTTGGTAAAACAATAGTAGAATGTCATTCCTAGATGATTTAGATAACAACATTGTATCTTCTTCTCCTTCTCAAGTGACCGGGGCAGCACTTCAGCAGAAACCCAAGATACCCGGCATCAGTGGGGCAAAAAGGGATACAGCTGCGTGAAACCTCAATAGACAGGGACGATGACCCTTCTCCGCAGGAAGCAGATACAGAAGAACAGACCTCCCATCCCTCGACGTCGCTACTAAGAAGAAGCGGGTTCATGGCTCTTAGAAAAGAGTTAAGCAGGAAAGATAGATCGGGGCTTTAGGGTCTGCCTGCAAAGACACCGAGGTCGTCCTGTTGGAAGAAGTGTCTGCTCATGCCCGCCCACATTTAAGCAAGCGAGAATGCATTTTGGGGCTAAAGGTAACGCATAGAAGTAAACAAGAAGGCAGAAAATTGTGTAGGGCTTTTAGCCAGTCAATCGCACCGTGCAATGAAGTCCTCAACGACCTTCAACTCACCTGAATCCCATTATACCATGATCATAAGGCGACGCGTATGCCCAGAAGTTCCACTTCCACGTCTGCAAGTTTACTTTCCATTCTAACGAAACTTGTCTTCTCTACAGTATTTCGTTATCTCACTCTATCCATTGTTCCAGACATCAAGAATGGGATGACGTGCCGGGAGAGGATCCCGCTCTCCGGTAACAGTGTCATCCTTTGTAACTCGTTCCTAATCAACGATTATAAAATACAATCAGTGTCATGGTCTTCATAATCTAATATCATGTAGAAGGCATCCAAAATTGGGTGCTTTTTCTCCTTATACAATAGCGATGTCTGTGAAAAGTTTGTTCCAATTTTAAATTGTCCTCCATTTTTTGATTATGACATTGGAGTTAAAGATGAAAGAGTCTCACGATTTCTCCATGGTAATCAACGGATGATATACTCTTTATAATCACCAAGTAATCGGAGCGTGTGTCAATGTCATTGCTTTCTACGATCGTTTACCCAATGATTTTGCATCCAAAGAAACCTTTTTCCTCAATAAATTATTATCAAGCAGGCTAAAAATGTGGATAATTTTAACGGGAATTTTCTTGTCCATCTGTTAGTTGGCATGATTTCCTCATAATGGTTTACATTTTCTGTACTTGCCATGAATCCTTCAGTTTAGATATGTTATAGGATGGGGGGTTGTTTGTGGGTTTGTTTAGATTTTAAGCCGTTTATGGGTTTATCCGCCCTCTTCGGGCTAGGTGAGGGCTTGTTGGGAATGACATCAGAACGTCCTCTATCCACGATTGTTCGACGACACAGATATGCCCAGAAGAGAGCTCAAGCCCGAAAGCCTGAGAAGGATGATGTGACCCACTTAATCCAGTCGACACAGGGGCGTCTTTCTCCTGGCTCCTCCCCAACACACACAATTGCTTCCAGTAGTAATCACAAGAGATTGCTCTGAGGGCATCGTCTGACTTGAAATGCAAAGATTATTCTTTTCTTCCTTTTGTCATGAACATGGGTCTGTTTCCTGATCTATTCTTTTCCATTGACAGAGTGTCAATCCGTGTTTTACTTGTTAAATCGATAGCCTAGATGGTCATACATCCTAGGGAAAGACCGCTATCATGTTTATTCCCAAACGTGTTCTCTTCCATGTACTGAATAATCTGCTCACTCATGGCAAACTTCTGTTGGCGTTCATGACTATGTTTGCACTGAATGCATAGACTTATTTGTTATTTCATACCTCATTCTTACAGGAGTATATAACGTCTTCTTTTGCGTGTTGAAGTTGTATCTATTCTTTCCGCAAATTATCTCATGACTGAATCGCTTCTTCTATAGAGACGTGCACTTAAGGCAGCGGTCCGATTGCCACATATTAGTCAGTTATATTGCATCAGAAATATGAAATGAAATTCGACAGGTTCACTCTAAGGGACACCGAGCCATGTGCTTCCATTACTCCCTACCCATTCGGTAAAACTCCATGCCGTATCTCTGGGCAGTACCAACAGGCGTCACATTTGAATGATAACAATATCGTTGTTCTGTACCAGAGACTTTCAAGGTCATGTGGCTTGAGGATTGTTACTACCCACAGTCCTGTTTTCTACAAGCAAATAGCCCATATCAGGGAATTGGCCTTTTCCAGAAGTAGCAGTTAAGTGGCATGGCCTAGGTTTTATCTAGAGATGGAGAAAGGGAAATAAAACCCCACCTGAGACCGAGTTTCTTGCGAATTTCTCTGAGTGATCAGATCTTAAAGCCAGCATCGCTCACCACTGCCCAGTTAACCTG
>NW_011921402.1:0-862 GCF_000151845.1 Pteropus vampyrus
CACCACCCGGGGGGCGGGGGGAGGATAGCGGGGTTCGTGGCCGAAGACGAGGCGGGAGAGCCAGGCCTGTGGGCCAGGGAGGGGTGCGGGCTCGCAGAGGGGAGGAGGACGGTTTCACACCTCCGCGCGAGCCGTGTCTGCGCTGGCGGCCGCCCCGACAGCGTGTGACCCCTGTCGGACGTGGCAGCAGGCCTGTGGCGTCTGAGCGTTGAAACGCTCCAAGCGCGCGGTTCCGATCGTCTGGAAGGAGGGCGCCCTCCACCCTCTGTTCCGTTTCGTGGGCGTCTCTCTTCCCCGTGTTAGGTTCGCGCTCGGCGTGACTGCTGGTGGGTCATGGGAGGCCCACGCGGAGCCGGCCGGCGGGGACAGCGCGTCCTGGAGGGCGGGGGGTCGGTGGGGAGCGGGAGGTGTGAGGACAGGCGGGTGCGAGCTGAGGGCCCGGGGAGGAGGCGGCCCCTGCAGAGTGAGCAAAAACTAGGCAGAGAGGGCAGGCGCCCCGCGCACGGCGTGGCCGGGGCCGGCGGGTGTCGGAGGGGGCTCTGGCGTGCGGGCCGCAACAGCTCCACGTAGACGAGGACGTGCGGGCAGATGAGCGGGCGTGAGGGGCGTGCAGGTAAAGCAGGGACGCCCGGGACGGTGACCGAGCACCGGACGGGGGCGGGAGAGCGGGGGCTGGCGTGGGGCAGGCAAGGTCGGAGTTAGGATTAGCAACGGGGGTTGTCGGGCCAGGTGTGTTCGTAAACCGCGACACTTCCCGGCGGGGGTGTAGCCGAGAGGAGCCGAGAGGGGCCGAGAGGGGCTCTCTGCCCTGGGACTGGGCCTGCTTTGATGGACGAGCCACCAGAGGCAGTGAGGGGGCTGC
>NW_011921403.1:0-2941 GCF_000151845.1 Pteropus vampyrus
AAAAGACAATCACGAGATTAATGAAACCAAGAGCTGGTTCTTTGAAAGGATAAACAAAATTAACAGACTCTTAGCCAGACTTGTCCAGGAAAAAAGAAAGAGCACTCAAATAAAATCAGAAATGAAAGAGGAAAAACAACCATGGACTTTAAAGAAATACAATGGATCATAAGAAAATATTATGAGCAATCATATGCCAACAAATTGGACAATCTGGAAGAAATGGACACATTCCTAGAAACATACAATCTCTCAAGAATGAGTCAAGAAGAAACAGAAAATCTGAGCCAACTGATTACCACCAATGAAATAGAATCAATCAGCAATCAAAAACCTCCCCCAAAAAACAAAAGTCCTGGATCAGTTGGCTTCATAGGTGAATTTTACCAAACAGTCGAAGAATTGTCACCTATTCTTGAACTATTCCAAAAAATTCAAGAAGAGAGAAGGCTTCCTAACTCCTTTTATGAGGCCACCATTACCTTGATTCCAAAACCAGACACAGAGATTACAAAAAAAGAAAACTATAGACTGATATCTCTTATGAACATTGATGCAAAAATCCTCAACAGCATATTAGCAAACAGAATTCAGCAATACATTAAAAATACCATACACCATGACCAAGTTGGATTTATTCCTGGGATGCAAGGTTGGTACAATATTCTCAAATCAATTAATGCGATACACCACATTAACAGATCAAAAGATAAAAACCATGTGATCATATCAATAGATGCAGAAAAAGCGTTCGACAAAATCCAGCATCCATTTATGATAAAAACTCTCAGCAAAGTGGGAATAAAGTAAACATATCTCAACATAATAAAGACTATATATGACAAACCTACAGCTAACATTATATCCAATGAGGAAAGGCTAAAAGCATTTCATAAGATCAGGAACAAGACAAGGATGCCCACTTTCACCATTCCTCTTCAACATTGTTTTGGAAGTCTTAGCCACACCAATAAGACAAGAAAGGCATCCGTATTGGAAAAGAAGACGTAAAACTCTCATTACTTGCCAATGACATGATACTACATATAGAGAACTCTAAAGATTCCACCAAAAAAACTGTTAGTACTGAATGAATTCAGTAAAGTAGCAGGTTACAAAACAAATATTCAGAAGTCAGTGGCATTTTTATACACCAATAATGAACTTTCAGAAAGAGAAATTAAGAAAACAATCCCATTTATAATTGCGTCAAAAACTATAAAATACCTGGGAATCAAATTAACCAAGAAGGTAAAGACCTGTTTTCAGAAAATTATAAGTCATTGAAAAAAGAAATTGAAGAAGATACAAAAAATGGAAGCATATATCACGTTCATGGGTAGGGAGAATCAACATCTTTAAAATGGTCATACTTCCCAAAGCAATCTATAGATTCAGTGCAATCCTTATCGAAATACTGATGGCATTTTTCAGAAAGCTAGAACAAATAATCCTAAAATTTATATGGAGCCATAAAAATTCTGAATAGCCACGGCAATCTTGAGAAAGAAGAACAACGTTGGAGGTATCACACTACCTGATTTCAAACTATACTACAAGGCTACAGTAATCAAAACAGCATAGTACCGGCATAAAAACAGATACATTGATCAATGGAACAGAATAGAGAGCCCAGAAATAAATCCACACATATACGCTCACTTAATATATGACAAAGGAGGTAAGAATGTACAATGCGGTAAAGACGTCTCCTCAATAAATGGTGCTGGGAAAATTGGACAGATACATGCAAAAAAAGAAGCTGGACCTCCTTCTTACACCATATACAAGAATAGATTAAAAATGGATTAAAGACTTAAATGTAAGACCCCAAACCATAAAACTTCTAGAAGAAAACATAGGCAGTAAACTCTGATATTACTATCAGGAATTTCTTTTCAGATATATCTCCTCAGGCAAGGGAAACAAAAGAAAAAATAAACAAATGAGACTACATCAAACTAAAAAGTTTTTGTACAGCAAAGGAAACTTTTAACAAAACAAAAAGACAACTGACTGTTTGAGAGAAGATATTCTCTAACGATACATCTGATAAGGGGTTAACATCCAAAATATATAAAGAACTTATACAACTCAACAACAAAAAACCAAACAATCCAATTAAAAAAATGGGCAGAAGACCTGAAGAGATACTTCTCCAAAGAGGAAATACAGATGGCTAATAGACATATGAAAAGATGCTCAAGGTCACTAATCATAGAGAAATGCAAATTAAAACCACAATGAGATATCATCTGACATCTCTCAGAATGACTATCATCAATAAATCAAAGGACAATGTGTTGGTGAGAATATGGAGAAAAAGGAACCCTCATACACTATTGGTAGGATTGCAAATTTGTAGACTATGGAAAAAGTCTGGAGGTTTCTCAAAAAATTAAAATTGAATATATTTTTTGACCCAGCAATTTCACTTCTGGGTATTTAGCCAAAGAATATCAAACAATAATTTGTAAAGATCTATGCACCCTAATATTCATGGCGACACAATAGCCAATATATGGAATTAATATAAAAGCCCATCAACAGACGATCGCATAAAGAAGTTATGGTTCATATATACAATGTAATATTATTCAGCCATTAAAAAAATGAAATCCTATCATTTGTAATGACATGGATGAACTTAGAGGTTATTATGCTGAGTGAAACAAGTCAGACAGAGAAAGATAAATACCATATGATTTCACTCATATGTGGAATCTAAGGAACGAAAAGATCAAACTAATCAAAAACAGACTCACAAATATAGTGGACAATTTGGTGATGGACTGAGGAGGGGGGTTTGGGGAACTTGGAGAAAGTGGTGAAGGGTTAAAGAAGTACAAATTAGTAGTTGATAGATAGACACAAGGATGGGAAGAACAGCATAGGGAATACAGTTAGCATTCATATATTGGCTAGGTGGAAAATCAGATGA
>NW_011921404.1:0-1217 GCF_000151845.1 Pteropus vampyrus
AAATTTACTTCTCCCGGCTCTGGGGATGGGAGTTCGAGTGGAGGGCCGACCGCGCCCTTCCTTGGGGCTCGACTCTGTGTCCTCACGTTGGGGGGCAAGGGGGCTCTAGTCTCGTCCTCTTCTTGAAAGACACGGACCCCACCACGCAGCTCCGCACCTCGTCACCGCAGCCTCCACCTCCTAACGTCACCGCACTGGGCACGAGGCTTCGCCGTGCGTTTCGGGGACACGTTTCGCCCCACAGCACGTCCCGTCGGTTAAACGCGCACCTGCTGCCCCCGCGCCCCGTCCTCTCCGTCCACTCAGCCCCGCGGCGGCGCCGACGCCTCCTGACGTGTCATCACGCGCTCGGTCACATCCTGTCGTAGCGATCGAGACGGAGCGACACCGGCCTGGCACCTCTGACGCAGCTCGCGGAACAGATCAGAGCGGATGGCCATCTGCCCCAGGAACGAGGCCACCGGTGTCCCCGACCCGAAACGGGAGGCGAACGACGTGGAGCCCGTGTCCGCACACGCTCGCGTCTGACTGGGCGACAGAACGGACAAGGGACAAAGGCGCCATGGGCGAGGGGTGGCACGGGGACCATCCGGCGTCACCGCGCTCAGATTCCGCCGTGTGTGTCCGCAGGAGACCTCCTGCGGCCCCAGAGTTACGGGGCCTCGTCCTTCCTCCCAACTTCTAATTGTCGCAAAGCACAGACTTCTAGGCGGCCGGGCCGCGGCTGGTGGTCAGATGTGTGCGTTATGACACGGGTCCCCTGCCCACTCGCTGGGGCCGCGCTGTGCTCCTTTCTGTAAGCTGCTGGGTGCACGGGGAGGTGGGGGGCACAGGCTAGACCTCCGCAGACCGCAGCCGCCTCCCGAAAGCGGGGCTGCTCCCCTTACAAGCACCAGCTCCGGATGCACGCGCGTGACATGCTGGGGACACAGCTCTGCCACCCCAGTCGGGGTGTTCAATTAGTGGTGATTACAGCCCAGCTGGGCAAGCGCAATTTCGATGGCCCTGCGCGGACGGGTGTGAGCAACGCAGGAGCCACGTGCCTGTCAAATCGCTTCCGCAGAAACAGGCTTCGACCTGTTCATTAGCCCCGGAAGGACCTGCGTCGCTCACGCGCTTGGCCGGCACGCTCGTGTGTGCTCCATGCCACACCGGATGGGGGACCGGGACATTTAAAATTACAGGCGCGTTCGTGGATTCCTTGCAACGATGCCTGA
>NW_011921405.1:0-2940 GCF_000151845.1 Pteropus vampyrus
TCAAATAAAGCAAGTAATGTATAAACGATTCAGAAGTCATCGTAATTGTAGTACAAACGAATAAAGTGAATCTGAATTGTTACAGCGGAATTCTTTAGAATGGTACTTAGAAACAGATTTAATTTCTTGAACGTATTACCTGTTGGCACATACCTTTTTGTGGTGGCAAAAGACACATTTACAAATAGAACCAAATATACTTGCTTCCTTTAAGATAAATTGAATAAATCTATGTCCCATACTTTGTGCTTCATTACTTTATCTTATTTGGATATCTTGAGATTTTCAGTGAGTATGTATCACTTTACTAACCAAGCAAAAATTTCAAGTTTCGAATTATTAAAAACACAGGGAAAATTATCTATATATGTATATCTATATAAATACCTATATATAGATATAGGCACATAGATATACACACAATGTCAATGCAATAACTGTTAATGTTTTACCTATAAACCGTTTATTTGTGCCTAGATTTGTTAGAACTGAGATTTCAAAGTGCATTAATACGTGCCCTACTTTCTTGACACAATTATAACAGAAATATAACTTTATTTCTGTGAATCCAGTAAATACATTTCATAACAAGTCCATTTAATCAAATCAAGTCTTAAGCCAATCAAATATTAAAAACCAGCAATAACATCCAAAGAAACAAAATGTCTTACCTGTTTAGAAGTTAATCCAAGTCAAAGGATCCACCGGCCGTCGAAGGTAGGATTTTAGATTCTGATAGTGACTCAAACCGGTGAGCCTCCTCCCTGCTCAATGGAGGAAAGGAAACAACTCCACAAAACAGTGCAAAGAATGCAGCCCTCACAGATTCAAAGGATTGCTCCCAGAAAAAAAGATTACAGACCTTCCTGACACAGGCTGTCAGGATGGCAGAGTGCACATGGTGTCTCAGATCCCCTCCGACCACAAACCAGCTCTTTCATGGCTCTGAGTGAGCTTTACCATAATAGCACTTATACAGCATTGAAAGGTAATGAAAGGTGGAGTTGAGGATGGTCTCTTGGGCTGAGGCCCCTCATGGCACCCTCCCCTGAGAGCTGCCAAGGCCAGCCACCGGGTGCACCAGGATCGGTGCACCTTGAAGATGGTTGACACCAAACCAAACTCCTATAACATGGACAAGACAGAAAGAAACCACATCTGGTATAAAGAGAAGAACCCACATCGTCTCCACAGACAACCAATGTATAGAGGATCGTTTCACTCCTGAACCCCAGAGGCCACCTGGAATAGCAGTTTCATAGGGAACTATGATTCTGTTCTATCCCTACAGTACCTCCTTATGGCAAAGAACACACAAAAAAACAGATGTAGGGGAGGAAAGGATTTTTTCTCGAAGGAAAAGCTCAATCGAGAAAACCCTAGAGCTCCAAAAAGGAAGCACATAATTTTAACTGCCCATCTAAGGTACGATAGATTCACACCACTTATACCTTCTAGCAAACACTGCAAACAAGGAATGAAAACTTTTAAGTCGTGTTAGTCAACCCTAAAAACACTGATACGGGGAATGGAAGGAGGACCGAGATCGGTTACCAGGCTCATGTTAGCAGTTTCGGTGTCTACTACTAATATGATTATAACCAAAGCTTTTTCATCTTTCCTTCACCATTTTTAAGGAGCCAGGCTAGAAAACTGTAGTCTGTATTTTTTAATGTGGCCCTTTCCATGTTCTTTGTTTGTGTAGCTCGGTCTGCTCAGGCAGTTGTGGCCTGTGTTTACATTTCTCATCTCCTAAGGCATCTCCTTATTTATGAAAATGACACAAAAGCCACAGTCACAGAAAACAATGACCACCCATGAAAAGAAAGTTTCAACAAAGGAAGCCGAGAGTGGCTAATTCCAAGTAGCTGGCTTCGCAAATATTTTCTTTACAACCATCTTAACATCTTAGTAAAAAAGACTGGCAACTCTTCTAAATTCATCCAAACCATGCAGAAATATACTAAAAAGGCTGATGGGATAGATACACGGCTTACCTCTGCCAACACACCTGTGGTCTCTCTCAGCTACAGTAGTTTTCAGGAGATAGCAGTATTCCAGCCATTAATTCTCCTGGTGCCTAAGCAGATGGCAGCTTTCTAGTTCTTAAATCCAATCTAAATGCTCCTTCGAGCCCAAGCATCTTTAAAAGACAAGGGAGGGAGGAGGGATGAAAACAGGCAGGATCCAAACTCTCCAAATTTCTTTATTCACAAATACTGTCTCCATCAATCGGAATCTCTATGAAAGTTGTTGTTAGACTTTGGGAAATGCGGGCTAGAATTAAGATAGAAGCGGTTCCCCATTACCTGTACACCGATGGACCCCAATATCTTCAGTTGATATATAATATAAACCAAAAAATAGATAAACCAATTTTAGTGCTTCTAGGCACGCTTACTATCTTACATCACAAATAACAAAAACCGGAGTTTTCCACACCAAAACAATCCTCTCCTAGTTCCTCTGATCAACCTTTTATCCACACCCCACACCATTCCTTGCACACAGGGAGCTTCTCATGACCTTTCCCTCCCATGGCAGTCCCACCACACACCACCTGGGGGAGCCAAAGGGACACTGACTGCCTCACCACAATGGAACCACGAAAAAAGCCTCCTGAAACCTCTCTACTGTGCTTAATAAAAATGCAGAGCAAAGTCTGCCTGCAGAAAGAATACATGGTTCATGCTGGGTCGCAAGAACGGGAAGAGTCATGCCAGGTCACATGTGTCCATGTTCGGTCACATGAATGTGACTCAAAGGTAGGCGATGAAAAGCATGGAGGGATCGCATTGGTTTTAACCCAGGAACCGACCACATCCCTCGAGCCTGAGTTCACAGACTGGCAAATTGTCCCAGGACCAGCACTCCCAGAACTCTTGTACACCGTTGATCCTAAAACCTCACCTCATGCTTGACCCCACCCTCTACCCGGCT
>NW_011921406.1:0-1843 GCF_000151845.1 Pteropus vampyrus
TGCCTATTCCCATCAGCCAAACTGGAATTCTCATAACTCACAAGGAGTTAAATAAAGTATTCAGAAGGGTCTTCTGTTGTGGAGCTAACTGGCCTTAGACTAATTGCTGCTCTGATTCTGCCTAACAAATTTTAAAAGCAGGATTTGAAAGGATCAAGCCATTTCCAAATAACTGCTCCCCAGAACAAACTCAAAAATATTTATGATACTGCAAAAAAATTCAACACTCAACAAGCTAAATTCACGATAAATGGCATTAATAAAAAATTACTGGGCAAACAAAGAAGTAGAAAAATGTGACCCATAATGAGGACAGTAATTAATCAAACTGACCCAGAAATGATGCAGGTATTAGAATTGTGTTATAACTCTATTCCATAGTTTCAAAGGCTAGAAGAAAGATTAAATGTATTAAGTTGAGACATGGAAGATATTTGAAAGACTCAAACTGAACTTTTAGAAGTGAAAACTATGACTGAGTTGAAAACTATACTGGATGAGATTAATGGCAGATTATACATATGTTTTCAAATTTATCTATGTTATAGCATATATTAGTATCTTATTCTTTTTTATGCTTGAATAATATTCCATTGTATGATATATCACATTTCATTTACCCATTCATTACTTGATGGACATGTGGTTTGTTTCTACTTTTTTGGCTACTATTAATAATGCTGCTATGAACATTCATTTTTTTTTACGTGTGGAAAGACATTTCGTTTCTCTTGGGTGTCCATCTTGGAGTAGAATTTTCTTAAGCTTCTTTTTCCTTTTATCTCCATTTATCAATGATATAAATAGCCTAATTCTAACTGGAATTGCTAGAATGGTAACTCTGTGTTTAAACTTTTAAGAAAGTGCCAGACAGTTTTACAAAGTTTTACATTTCTACCAACAGTGAAGTTCAATATATCTATTTTGTTGTTGTTGCTTGTATTTTGGGTGTCATATTTAAGAAATCATTGTCTAACTAAAGGTCACAAAGATTCACTAAGTGTCTTATAAGTCTAGCTCTTACATTTGCCTCTATGATCCATTTTGAGTTAACTTTTGAGAAAAGTAGGTATTCGATTTCATTCTTTTGCCTGTGGCTATCCAATTGTTCCAGCACCATTTGTTAAAAAGACTATTCTTCTCACTGAGTGGTCTTGACATTCTTGTTAAAAATCAAGTGATCATAAAGAAAAGAGATTATTTCTCGACTCTCAGTTCTATTCCATTGATCTACATGTTTATCTGCATGCCAATACCACTCTATGTCAGATTACTGTAGCTTTATGGTATATTTTTAAAATCAGGAAGTGTGTGTGCTTTAACTTTGCTCTTCTTTTTCAAGATTATGTTTGCTATTCCCTTGAAATTCTATACAAATTTTGGGATTAGCTTGATGATTTTTATAAAGAAGCCAGCTGAGATTTTGATAAGGATTATGGCAAATCTGTAGTTTAATTAGAGAGTATCGCCATTTTAACGATAGTAAGTCCTCCAATTAAAAACATAGACTGTCTTTCTATTTATCTAGATCTTTTTAAATTTCTTTTCACAATACTTTATAATTTTTAGAGTATAAGTTTTACACTTCTTTTGCTAAATTTATTCATAATTATTTTTCTTTTTGATGCTATTGTAAATGTAATTGTTTTCTAAATTTTATTTTTTGTTTGTTCAATGCTACTGTATAGAAATATAATCAACTTTTGTATAGTGACCTTGTATCCTGTAAACTTTCTGAACTTGATATTAGTTTTAATTATTTTTTTAGTATATTCCTTAGGATTTTCTATAAACAAGATCATTTCATCTGCAAATTGACATAGTTTTACTTCTTTCTTTTCAA
>NW_011921407.1:0-2934 GCF_000151845.1 Pteropus vampyrus
TCAGACACGGGGCAGCCTGATCCCGCTTCGTACGAATTTCCACGAAGAAACCATGTCGGTGTTCCGAAATGGCATTCGTTCTTTGCACATGAGAGAAGAGTCCAAGGCAGCTTATACACAGCAGATATACAATCTCCTCTGGGGTGCCGTACGGCAGGCAATTCTGATGACACGTTCTCCCTTGCCATGTACGATGAGTTGGGAAACAGAAGCTTGCAGAAAGCCAGTGGCTCCTCAGAGACAGCCCACCTCGTGGTTCAGCATAATGGGATTCCCACCTTTGTGTCTCTAACGGTGAGTTACAGCCTCCTCAGAAACCTCTTTGGGAGTCCCTTTCGAGGTCTAGAGGAGCTCCAAAACGTATTTCTCTCGATTTAGGGTACGCTTGGCTGCAGATACGGCTTACAACCACGTCCTCACCAGGAAACTTTCTCTTGGCATTCGCCGGGGACGCGGCAAAGAGGGTCCAGCGGCTTCTTACTTTTCGCCAAGAAACGCGGCACAGTATAGCTGGGAAAGATCCACGGCTGAAGCTCGAGGAAAGCTGCCGTTGCATTCGTTTCTGCTCAAGGAGTCGAAGCAGATGCTTCGTCGGAGAGCATAGATCCCTCAAGGGTCTTTCTCTGCTGTCTTGTTCCCGAGGTCCTGGCGCCAAGGAAAAAGCAGCAGTCGTGTCAGCGTGGGATGATGGTCCCCGCGGAAAAGAACACGGGAGCGAATGTTGCTCAGAATCCATGGATTCCAGGTAACGACTGTCAATCCTTCCTCGCCATTGCGTGAGCGCTGTCTTAGACGTCACGGGACACACCAATAGTCGCACTGAATCTTTCCGTGCACTTCGACCTCAGCAAAAGCACATGTTCCCCAACAGGTTTCCTTGACAAGTGAAACATGCTTCCAGTAAACCTTATAGTGCTTTAGGGCCTCTTCATGGGCCGTAACGACATAGAGCGTGGAAACACCATGCCGGCCTCTTTCCCACAACCGTGTGCGTCCCCTTCATCATTTACGCTCCCTTGCAACACACGGCAGTCTGTTCCCGCTTCGCACGAATTTCCCCGATGACGACGGGCAGTTTCACTAATGGCTTTCGTCCTCGGTAGATGTTCCAAGACTCCAAGGATGCCTACTTAGAGCAGATGACAACTCGCCTCTTAGACGCAGCTTCGGCAAACCTGTCCCGTGTTTATATAGAGTCCACGACACAGTGCCCCCGTTTAGGGAATCGCCTTCGCGAGAAATCACATTGCATTCACGACTTGGCCGGAAAGATTTCTCATCACGTTCGCCTGGACGCCACCCAGAAAGAAGATCCACTGGCTTCTCCTTCTCTTCGGACAGCAAACAGCGTACAATGGAGCTGGGAAGATCCACTAGTATAAGCCCCAGGAAAGCTGCCGTTGCACGTGATTCTCTTCGTGGAGTCTAAGCAGGGGGCTGATTCGAGAGCATGGCGCCCCAAAGACTATTGCTCCCCAGTCTGTACTACTGGTTTCTGGGCGCGGGTAAGACACCTACAGTGGCGTCAGACTGGGTCGTTAGTTGGCTACGCGCAGAAAAGCGGGAGTGACCGTATTGCTCAGATCAGACACGTATTCCACGGAGAACGGGCAGGAAATGTAACACTTTCCGCTACTTGGAGCGGGCACTGCCATCGACTTCACGGGACACACCACTAGTAGCCTGGACTCGTGGCCTGCACCTCTGGCTTACCAAAGGCACCTATTCCAAAACCTGTTCCCTGACACGTGCTGTGATCTTTCGTTCACTTTGACAGTGTTTCCACACCCTCTTCATGGGAAGAAACCAAAGACAGCATGGAAACGCCATCCCGGCATTTCCTCTTCATCATGTGCGCTCCTCTTCATCATTTGCGCTCCCTTCCATCACACGGCGGTCTGTTCCCGCTTCGTACGAATTTCCACTAAGGCGCCGGTCATTCTTCACTAATCGCTTGCATCCTTGGTAGCTGTGACAAGAGTCCAAGGAAGCTTGCAGAGTGCAGATGGCAGACGGCCTCTTAGACCATGCGGCCGGAAAATCCGCCGAGAAATTTCCCCTGGGCCTATCGGATGCGTTCGGTGCACCTGAAAGACACAGAAGCTTGCGGCCTGGAAGCGGCTCGATTCAAAGCCGTCGTTGCCAGCATTTTGGCTCGGAGCGACCTACATTCGTCATGAAACACGTGGAGATCTGCGCCTGAATGCCCTCACAGGGTGTCAGTGCCTCTTCAGAAACGGCTTGGGAAACGATTTCCACGTTGCTGGACGCTCCGCTCGCCTTTTGGTCTTCATGCATGGAATGAAGTTTGTGAGAAAACGCAGGACGACCCCTTCCTCCCCAGAAAGCTTTCCCATCGCATTCGCCTGGGACACTACGGAGAAGATCCGCTGGCTTCTGTGAACTCTGGTCACGAAAGAGTGTACGGCGGAGCTGCTGCGGATCCACTCGTACGAGCTACAGGAAAGCCGCCATTGCCTTCGTACGTGTCCACAGAGTCTAAGCAGATGGTTTGTTCGAGATCTTGGATCTCCGAAGACCTTGGCTCCCCAACGGGTGTTACTGAACTCCGGGCGCTGGCCAGAAAGCTACGGTCGTGTAAGCCTGGCTGGGTCGTGGCCTGCCGTCAAGAACACGGGGGCCAAGTTCTTTCTCAAATCAGAACTGAACTCAGCGAAGAAGAGAGAAGAACCTTACCTTTGCCTCTACACTGCTTGAAGGCCGCCTTAGACTTCCCGGGACACACCGAGAGTAGCTTGGGATCATTCACAGCACTTCTGGCTTACCAAACGCACGTCTCGAAAAACCCGTTCCCTTGCCATACGACGCAATCTTTCCCTAACTGTTCTAGTGTCTGAAATTCAGTGCGTGAGAAGAAAGAGCCCGAGTATTGAAAGACCCCCCCCCAACCCTGTTCATCACAAGCGTCTGAGT
>NW_011921408.1:0-1062 GCF_000151845.1 Pteropus vampyrus
AGGCAGAGGCGAGGCCCAGGCCTTCTTTGATAAGGGACTGGCATCTTTATCCCGTCCCTCCCCTCTCTCACGAAAGGACTCTGCTTACTCCACCTCACCTGCTGCTGAAGACAACATGGCTCCCCGCCTCTCTTCTCGAGGGCTCAGCAGTCTGGAGAGAGAAATGGGCGGAAACACTGCCCGGAATTCGTGCAAGTGGGCAGGCGCCTGGAGTTGCCGACTTAGGACTGAACACGCAGAAGCCCCGGAATCCATCCCTCACTCCTCGACCCTACGCCTCCTAACCCCCCGCCCCTTTCCCCTCATCACATCCCCTCACGGAGACTGAGGTGCCTCGATGCTGGATGCCCCTCGATCTGGCGACACTAGGCGGTATTTTCCTGGCCCTCAGCGCGTCCATCCTTTGCAACAGTCCCGGCAGCTACCTTTCCAATTACACCCTCGCCCAATTGCTGGCCTGGCCCCCCGCTGCGGCAAGGGCTCATGCTTCTCCAGCCTTTCCTAGCCTTTGCTTTCAGGTGCTAGAGAGAGCCTAGTGATTGGCCTACTTTCTCTCATTAGTTGGGGCCCCGCTCTTCTTCAAAGTGCCTACTACCCACTCTCCTCACTGGCGTGTTTCACTTCTTTGCTGCCTGTGGAAGCATTTGTAGTCACCCTTGTTCTGAGCCTTCAATGAGACAACTTTTGGACTCTCCCATCCTGCAGCACGGTCCTGATAAAGCACTAAGGTACATGCACCATCACACAGATACCCCTGGTCTCAGGTCTGTGGATCGGGCCAATTTAACCACCTGTGCCCCAGCTTCACTGCAGATCCTGGAGCAACAAAGCCTTCTCTGCCTTGGAAAGTTCCAGAAAGAGTCTGGGCCCATCACAAAGGTCTCTCTTCAGAAGGAAATGCTGGCCAGGGCTTCTGAACCCTAATAGTAAAGTGTCATGTTATCGCTTTGTCAAATTTCCAAGTGGGGGCTCCTTCTCATTCTTCCTTTTTCTTAAGAGAACAAGGTGCCAGCCTTATGTTTAGTCTTTGTCCGGGTATGGGGATCATGAGTTAAGGAGTTC
>NW_011921409.1:0-1788 GCF_000151845.1 Pteropus vampyrus
CACACTGGCATGGGCCCTGAAATTAAAGCTACGATACCGTTTATAAATGCTCAAAAAATGAACTGCCTGGGTACGACCTAAAAACGAATGTACGGGACCTCTGTGCTGGACACTGTGGGACGCGGTGGAAGACATCACGGCAGAGTAAACAAATGGGGCACAGAGCAAACAAACGGGGGACACAGAGTAAACAAACGGGGGGCGCAGAGTAAACGAACGGGGGGCACAGTGTAAACAAATGGGGGCGCAGAGTAAACAAACGGGGGCGCAGAGTAAACAAACGGGGGCGCAGAGTAAACAAACGGGGGCGCAGAGTAAACAAACGGGGGGCGCGCCACGTCTGTGAACGCGACGAGTTCACCTAGCGAAGGTGCCGATTCTCCCCAAGGTGATGTATAATGCGGTTCCTCTCAAAATCTCAGTAACGTTTTTGCAGATATAGACAAGATTATTCTAAAATTCACATGAAAAGGCAAAGAAACTAGAAATAGCCAAAATGTCTGAAAAAAGAATATTTTAAAAAAGAATAAAGTGACAGAAAATCAATCTTCTAATTTCGAGATGTATTTCTCGGCTACGATTGCCGAGGCTGCGCGGCACAGACACGCGGGTCAGCGGAACATAACGGAGGACACAGGTACAACCCTGCGAATGTGCCCGGCTGATCTGACAAAGCTGCACGGGTGGCGCCGGGGAGAGAGGGTGCCCCGTAACCGAGGGTGCCGGCGAGCGGCCAGCTGGAGGCAAAACCTGCACACTTCGTGCAAAAGGCAACTCGAGGTGAGTCATGATTTAAACGTAGATATAAAACTTTCAGGAAAAAAACACGAGAGTCTTTGGGAGCCACGGCGGAGGCAGAGTTCTTAGACTTGATGCCGAAAGTGCAACTCGTAAAAGGAAAAGCTGATAAATAGGAAGGTTCGCTATTTTAAAACGCTGAATACAGAGCCCAGAAATAACCCTCCTTTAATTGTCAATTAACCGATGAGGAAGGGAGCACGGATAAACGGCGGGGTAAAGGCGGTCTCCTCAGCAAGTGGTGCTGGGAAAACTGGACAGATACATGCAGAGAAAATTAAGTTGGGCCACACTACCTATAAAAATAAACTCAAATGGGTTAAAAGACAAATCTGAGACCTGAAACCATAAAACTCCTAGAAAAAAACACAGGTAGTAAACTCTGACACCACTTTCAGTAATATGTTTCCGGATACAACTCCTCGGGCAAGCAAAACAAAAGAAAAAAATAAACAAATGGGACTACATCAAACTAAAACATTTTTGCATAGCAAAGGAAACCATCAACAAAACAAAAAACAATCTACTGAATGGGAGGAGATATTTGCAAATGATACATCTGATAAGGGGTTAATATCCAAGATGTATAAGGGACTCGGAGAACTTAACACCAAAAAAACAATTAAAAAATAGGCAGAAGAGCTGAACAGGCTTTTCTCCAAAGAGGACACACAGATGGCCAACAGACACATGAAGAGACGCTCAACATCACGAATCATCAGGAAAATGCGAATTAAACTACAATGAGAAATCACCTCACACCTGTCAGACGGCTATCGTCAATAAATCAACAAACAAGTGTTGGTGAGCACGTGGAGAAAAGGGAGCGCTCGTACATTGTTGGGGGGCTGTGCATTGGTGCAGCCACTGCGGAAAACAGTGTGCAGGTCCCTCAAAAAATTAGATAGACTACCATGTGACCCAGCAATTCTACTTCTGGGTATTTATCCAAAAAACACCAAAACTAATTCAAAAAGATATATGCGCCCC
>NW_011921410.1:0-2929 GCF_000151845.1 Pteropus vampyrus
CAAGTTCTCTGGGTATCCATTGAGCAGCCTTCAAGCAGAAAACGCATGCAATTCTTCTAGGTATCCTCCTGTAGACCTCAGGATCGTCCACAGGCAGCGTTCATAGTGATGCTTGAGGCAGGCATAACATCGTCCCTCGTGCGCCTGAATGAGGTCAGTCGGGCAAGGCTCAGTCGCATCCTTGCCTGTATAGAAAGAGGTCAGTTAGTCAAAGTTCAATCACGTGTATGAGAATCAGTGTCTGTGTCATTTATTAGGTGTGCGATCACCATGTATGAGCATCACTGTTATGAATGTGGAATGCAGGTACAGATACCATTGAGTGCAGACCTGGTAGATAGATGAAGGACAGCAGGAAGTAAGAGAGAGTCCAGAGCTGAGATACAAAATTGAAGAAGCAGGAAGGACGAGATGCCACAGGATGGAGCGCCATCCCTGAATGCTCAGTCGGGGCAGGGTGACATTGTGTCTATGGGAACCCTTGAATACACAATCGGGGAAGGCGGAGGTACTTTTAACGAAATTCCACCATATATATATGTGCATATATATATAGATATATATATGCACATATATTTATATATATGCACATATATGCACATATATTCATATATATGAACATATATATTCATATATATGCACATATACGTATGGTAGTTCTGGCATTAACCACTGAGTTCATGTCCATTTTGAGCCCAAAGTACAGACTTTTCAGAAATTGCTCACTTGCGGCACATACACAGGCTTGTCAGGCCCTGGGGCTTTGTGGCCTTGTTCAGTCCTCTGCGGGAAGTGAGTACATACGTTTGACAAGCTCTCAGGGTCCCATTGAGCTCCTTGGGACAGAAAATGGGTCTAATTCCACTGTGTATCCTTCTGTAGACTTCAGGGCCACCCACAGTCAGTGTGACCAGCGCTGCTTTGGGCCACCATTCCATCGTCCCATGTTCCCGTCCAAACTTGTAGAAGAGGAAGCCAAAATGGTATCCTTCGCCCGGTAGAAAGAGGTCAGTTTGGCAAACTTCAGACCCTTGTTGGGCTGTATGTGACTCTATCTCTTCTTAGCTGTGTGATCATGTGCATGAGACTCAGTTTTCTGAATTTTGAATGAGTATACAGGAACCAAGACGAGCAGCCCAGACAGAAAGGTGAAGGACAGGGACGTGTCTGCTCCATTCCAGAGCTCTGATATCAAATTGAAAAAGCAGGAAGGAAGAGAGGCCCCAGGACTGAGCCCCGGTGCCTATCTGATGAGCTGGGACACTGTCTCATTGTGACTCTGGGAAACCCTGTGTCCCCAATCCGGGACGACGGATGATCTTGGAACAGGTTGACTTCCCTAAAGACCTGAGGGCAACACAGCCATTTTTCCTTAAATCCACCATATATATATGGTAGCTCTGGCATTAAGCACTCAGTTCACGTCCATTTTGAGCCAAAAGTGGGGACTTTTGAGAAATTTCTTACTTTCGGAAAATACACAGGCTTGTCAGGCCCTGGGGCTTTGTGGTCAATGTTCAGTCCTCTGCGGGTAGTGGGTCAATTCGTTTGATAAGCTCTCAGGGAACCATTGAGCTCCTTGGGACAGAAAATTGGTCTAATTCCCTTGTGTATACTTCTGTAGACTTCAGGGCCACCCACAGTCATTGTGACCAGCGATTCTTTTGTGCGACCATTCCATTGTCCCATGTTCCCGTCCAACCTTGTAGAAGAGGAAGCCAAAATGGTTCCTGGTGAAGGACAGGGAGGTGAAGGACAGGGAGGTGTCTGATCCAGTCCAGAGCTCTGATGTCACATTTGAAAAACAGGAAGGAAGAGAGGCCCCAGCACGGAACCCCGGGGCCTGTTGGATGAGCTGGGACACTGTCTCATAGTGGCTCTCGGACCCACAGTGTCCACTCTCCCTGACGACGGATGTGCTTGGAACGGCCTGCTTTCCTTAAAGAGCTGAAAGCAACAGAGCTTTTTTTCTTAAAAAATCTCCCTTTTATATATGTGCATATATATATGCATATATATGTATATATATTTATATATGGTACCTCTGGCTTTCAGCACTCAGTTCACGTCCATTTTGAGGCCAAAGTGCAGACTTTTGAGAAATTCCTCACTTGCGGCAAATACACAGGCTTATCAGGCCCCAGGGCTTTGTGGGCATTGTTCAGTGTACTGCGGGTAGTGGGTACATACGTTTGACATGCTCTCAGCGTCCCATTGAGCTCCTTGGGACAGAAAATGGGTCTAATTCCTGTCTTTATCCATGTGCAGACTTCAGGGAGACCCACAGGCAGTGTGCCCAGCGATGCTTTGGACCGCCCTTCCATCGTCCCAGGTGCCCTTCCATCCTTGTGGAGGAGGAAGCCAAAATGGCATCCTTCGCCTTGTAGAAAGAGGTCAGTTTCGCAAAGTCAGACACCTGTTGGGCTGTATGTGACTCTGCCTCTTACTAGATGTGTGATCATGTGCATGAGACTCAGTTTTCTGAATTTTGAATGAGTATACAGGAACCATGACGAGCAGCCCAGGCAGAAAGGTGAAGGACAGGGACGTGTCTGCTCCAGTCCAGAGCTCTGATATCAAATTGAAAAAGCAGGAAGGAAGAGAGGCCCCATGTCTGAGCCCCGGTGCCTATCTGATGAGCTGGGACACTGTCTCATTGTGGCTCTGGGAAACCCTGTGTCCCCAATCCGGGAAGGCGGATGTGCTTGGAACAGGTTGCCTTCCCTAAAGACCTGAGGGCAACATAGCCTTTTTTCCTAAAATCCACCATATATATATGTGCATATATATGCATATATATATATGCACATATATATACATGGTAGCTCTGGCATTAAGCACTCAGTACACGTCCATTTTGAGCCAAAAGTGGAGACTTTAGAGAAATTGCTCACTTTCGACAAATACACAGGCTGACAGGCCCTGCGTG
>NW_011921411.1:0-2927 GCF_000151845.1 Pteropus vampyrus
GTTCCCTTTAGAGAAAGATGGGACCTCCACTTCTTCGGTATTACTAGGGCGATCTTGCATCATCACGTCAAGGAGAGGAAAAAGACATAAGGTAGCTATTAGTCACTGGTGATGCTTCTCAGGACATACCTCAGAAGCTTTGCAAAGAGTGCTCGTGAGGCGAGTCTGTATAGTTGTGGGCATTTCATAAACATGAACAGAGCTGATGCATGGTCATCCTCCTAGAAGAAGGGCAGAAAGAGGGGCAGGGAAGAAAGAGAAGTGGAGCCTTTGGCATGAAAGCCAGAGGGACTTGAGTATATCTAACATAAACATAAAGGAAAAATGAAAAGGCATGCTATGTTTCAATGATAGACTTTCATTGACTCCACCTGCCCATTGTATACCCGGCCAAGTTCCCAAATTTTGGAATATTACAAGACCATCTCAGCACATGCATTCATATGTGCTGCTACTGTCTTCATGTTTAATAATAGAGTTTTAACCTTGATGTCGTAATAAAGTACATTTAATATGTATATTTATTGTGGGCATAGAGGACAGTAGCTTTAGTAACATTCATATTATATGGGCCATCTCTACTACTTCTACCCAAACGTGTCATCCTATCCCACACATCCTCTGATGCCATTAGTGAATCACCCCACCGCCCCCCCCCATTTCATCCTTTGATCGTCTCTACTTTCTATCACAATGAATTTGCTTTTTCGAGGGAACTTCTTTAAGTGGAATCATACAGTATTTGTCTTTTTTTGACTGCCTCATGTCACCAAGTACGAATAGCATTCCATTATGCGAAACCCAGCACCTTTTATTTATCCAATCGTGGATGGATTTAAGAGTTGTTTCCACCTGTTGGTTACTGTGAATAATGGCTCTAGGAACTCTGATGTACAGATCACTCTATAACACTATAATGGTTATACATGGTATTCAGATCAAAGATTGTCTCAGGAGAGAGTGAAACTGAATGTAAACTCAGGACTTTTTTAATTAATAAAAATATATCAGTACTATTTTACTAATTATAACATATGTATCACACATGTGTAAGTTGCTATGACTAAGGGAAATGGGAAGTGTGGGATATGGGGACTAGGTGTATTATCTGGTCAACATTTACATTGATCTAAACTTATTCTAAATATAATGTATCTCTTTTTACAACTCTGGAGATACTGTATCAGGGAGAGATCTATTGAGCTCATGTCCAAAATCAGATAATGCTAGAACAGCAGCTAGAGACCCTGCTTACTATTTCACATGAACCACAGTTTGGGTTTCGATGCATCTTTTCCTCTATAGATACAGCACTAACTATCAAATGGAGACACTTAAATTATACCCATGCAATTGAAAAAAAGCACGGCTTTGAATTTATATAATTTTCTCTTAAAATGGAAACACTGAATAATTATTCCTGAATAGACTTAATGAGCATATTTCCACAGCACCTTCCTTGGGTTGCACTGAGAGATGTACCCTGAGGTGTGGCTGGATGAAACTCTTCTGAACCTCTCCTTCCTTGTTTAGAAGCTGCATGTACCTGGGAAAATCCTTCAGACTCCTTAGAGTCTCAATGCTCTGTTCTGAGACCAGCAAATGATAAGGTGGCCTACTCCTTAATCTGATGTAATGAGGCCAAAAATCATTACATACAGGTAAAGCTATGAGAAAAGGAACTGACTGGTGTTATGTAATTGTTGTAAGTGTCCAATCATTGAATGACTACAAGTTTAAGCTAGACACTTGGTAGTGGCTGAATCCAGAGAGGGGCCTTGGATGCCTCCACAGCAAGGGAGGGGGGCAGGTTACTTTTATCCTTTGCATGGGGGCGATGCTTTCCAGTTCATGGAGACTATCTGCTATCATCTCCTGAAATCCCCACATCAGCCTTACAGCACGGGAGGCAAAGCAGGAGCCCTGACTTACAATTTACAAGAAAAATCATAGAAATTTACAGAGATTAAGCGATTTGCTTAAGATTTAAGAGACACAACATAGATGAGTGTAAATCAGGGACGAGATCATGGATGGTATACTTGTCCCAGAGATCCTGAACTTCTATGATGCCTGAGACCATGCCCTTGGTTCCTGAACGATGAGATGCCCTCTGTGACTTTGTCAAATGCTCCTGCCTCAATGTTTCTATAGGAGGAAGGTGATGTCCTGGAGGAGGAGGCTGAGCCATGTGGAGTCTAACTTTATAATGGAGACCCCACTTCTACTTTGCTGGCTCTGACCCCAGCAATAACAGTTTCTTTTGATCAAAGCAACCCAGAAGGACCAGGGAAGTCCCGACTTGTAGCCATCCTCCCCAGCTCACTGTCAGTTGTCTCACACTGAGCCTTCCCCATGATCGGGTGACCACCCTGAGTCTCCAGTGGTCTGGCGACACCCAAGTGAACTCCAAACATTCTACAACCACTCCACATGACAGATTTACCAGAAACTAGTTCCTCTTTCATTGAGCCATCCTATATGAGCACTTAATGCCCATGAACAGGGATATTGGCCTTCTGTGTTGGTTCTTTGGTGATTCTGTGTATTAAGGCTGAACCCTCCACTGTCTGCTGACTATGCTATCATTTGAGCAGCCTGTGCTATGGCTGACTAACAGTGGTCAGTGGCTTCACTAGTGCTCAGTGTGCCGCTTCCCTGTTCATTTCTTCCTCACCACAGTGCAGTGTCTACAAACTCCTCATGCCTTCCTAGACAGTGAGAAGAATTAAGCAGACACTCATGGGGTTCAAACAATGACCTCAGAAATCAATATCAAGGGATGAAGGTCCCAATGGGACCTTGTGAGGATCTCTCAACATTAAAGTTCCCCAACAAGTTTGTCGAAAAGCTGGGAGGCAGAAATTTCAATGAAGAACCCGACCTGAAATCAGCAGGCACATCTTCTCTCCGATGGATCTGCCGAT
>NW_011921412.1:0-1904 GCF_000151845.1 Pteropus vampyrus
GGGGGGGGGGACAGGGGGTGAGGGTTTTAAAATGAAGGGGGGGGCGTGAGTCTTCTCTGGCCATTTGGTTGGGTGGCCCGTTTTTTTAATAAAGCCAAGGGGAAAATTTACAATCCAAAATTTTTTTCTTGGGGGGGGTTTTGAAGAAGGAGTAGTATTTTTCCACCCAGCCTTGTAGAAAAAGGTTAATATAAAAGGCCTTTATTTGGGGATCCTTTTCAAAGGCCCATGTCCTCTGCACAGGTTCCCACCTGGGAGAATGGGGGGGCAGAAACGTACATTCCAAAGGACAGGGAGACAGGTGAGGGAGCTGCTGATTGCCCCAGGGGACAGTTTCTCAGGTCAGCTGGTGGTCACATTCTCTTGATAGTCTCCCCCAAATAATGTGTTAATGACCCATATTTACTGAGCGCAAAACTGGTACTTCTATGAGATAAACAGATTTTCAGGGATGGCTTCCCGCAAGATATTTACTTCCTAGTGTTTATGATTTTCTGTGATTCACTCCCCTTGAGTGTGGGAAGAGCCTGAGACTATCTTTTAATCCATAGAATGTTGCCAAGGTGATGAGATGTCACTCCTGTAATTATGTTTTATTTTATAAGGCTCCATCTTGCTAGCAGACTTGCTCTGGAGATGCACCTTGTCAGTGTAATAAGTAAGTGTCCATGTTGGGGAAATCTTCATAGAAAGAAGCTGAGGGTCACTTCCACCAGATAGTAAGAAACTGGAGCCTACTTCTTGTGGCCACAAGAAAATAAATTATGCTAACAGTCTAAGTGAGCTTGAAATCTAGACAAGAGCCCAGCCCTGGCTGACACTTTAATTGCCGACCTGTGGAAAACCCATTGAGTTTGTGCCTGACCTGACCCCCGAAACTGTGAAATAAATATTGTGTGTTGTCTTGAACTGCTATTTGTTAACCAGCAATAGAAAACGAATATACTATAGTTTCATGTATATATCTGTATCTATAGCTGTATATATATTTATTTAAATGTATAATATTTATATTTAAATATTTCTTTCTAGCTCTGCCTTACCTGTGAAATTCATTTGGTTTGACTGTGGCTTCACTATTGCTTTAAAGAAGTAATAAGACAAAAGAACAAAATAATAGAAGACAATATTTTTAAACTGGATTTTAGTTTAAGAAGTCTATACTCCAAAGAGAATAGGATGGATCCATGGCGGGGAGGGGAGGGGGAGCCAGGGCGGCGGGGGGCGCGTGGCGGGGGGGAAGGCCAAATATTTGGTAGCTCACAGCCCAAATCAGGCTTCTGGTTTTTTTGTTTGCTTGTTTGTTTGTTTTGCTTTGATAAAATGTTCTCAAAGAATTCGAGTGCTGTCCACCTGGCATCTTTGTATTGATGTTACATGCCTGTGAATTTGGCGGGGGGGGAAGGCCAAATATTGGTAGCTCACAGCCCAAATCAGGCTTCTGGTTTTTTTGTTTGCTTGTTTGTTTGTTTTGCTTTGATAAAATGTTCTCAAAGAATTCGAGTGCTGTCCACCTGGCATCTTTGTATTGATGTTACATGCCTGTGAATTTGCATTCCATGATATAAACAAAAAAGGAAAACAAAAACAAACACAATGAAGGAGGGAGGGAGGAAGGAAGGAAGGAAATAAGGAAGGAAGAAGGGAGAGAGGGAGGGAGGAATGTCAGTAAAATATCACATATATCTCAAAATGAATTGCTTTTTCGAGAGAGAAGAGAGAGGTCTCAGTGAAAGCAATGTGAGTATAAGTGTCCATGTCTTAAGGTGAGGGATCCTGTTCTCTAACTCTCATGCTGCATTTGGAGAAGTAAAGAACATAACAAGGTGTGAAGAGTGAAGGGATCCCTGAGACATCAGTACCCGTTTCGCCTCACCTCTTATTGACCACACAAGTAGAGTATC
>NW_011921413.1:0-2920 GCF_000151845.1 Pteropus vampyrus
CGGACACAGCACACCCAGCTGACCTGTTTCGTAGACATGACAGGACGCAGAAACTCGTCACTTGATATCCATCAAGCCATGCAATGCAAAGGATAGTACCTATCGGTAGCTGACGGTCTTTCTCTCTGTCTCTCTGTGGATCTCTGTCTTCCTCTCTACCGTCCCTCCCTCCCTCCCTACCTCTCTCTGACTCTCTCGCTCTCTCGAGTGTACGGGACATGTCTTGCAGAGTTCCTAGTTTATGGTTATCTTCTTTCTTTAGTAAATCTGATTAAATTTTCTTCCCTCCTTTCTGTGGGACAAAGGCCCTATCCCCCAAATCCACATAATGACCCTGAAACTGTTCACTCATCTCATCTGGCTTTAGATAAGGATCCTTGGACCACCATGAGGGAATGGCCCTAGTCAATGCAGGGTCCTTAGGGTCTGAGAACGGAGAGGAATTCAGGCCAAAGTTTTTTTATTCTTTCAGAAATATATCAACCCAGCCTATTCTCCTTTCCTCATTTCTTTGGTAAAACAATAGTAGAAAGTCATTCCTAGCTGATTTAGATAACAACATTGTATCTTCTTTTCCTTCTCAAGGGACTGGGGCAGCACTTCAGCAGAAACCCAAGATACCCGGCATGAGTGAGGCAAAAAGGGATACATCTGCGTGAAACCTCAATAGACAGGGACGATGACCCTTCTCAGCAGGAAGCAGATACAGAAGAACAGACCTCCCATCCCTCAACATCGCTACTAAGAAGAAGCAGGTTCATGGCTCTTAGAAAGGAGTTAAGCAGGAAAGATAGATCGGGGCTTTATGGTCTGCCTGCAAAGACACCGAGGTCGTCCTGTTGGAAGAAGGGTCTGCCCATGCCCGCCCACAATTAAGCAAGCGAGAAGGCATTTTGGGGCTAAAGGTAACGCATAGCAGCAAACAAGAAGGCAGAAAATTGGGTAGGGCTTTTAGCCAGTCAATCGCACCGTGCAATGAAGACCTCAACGACCTTCAACTCACCAGAACACCATTATACCATGATGATAAGGCGACGCGTATGCCCAGAAGTTCATTAAGTCCATTATAACAGGCTGAATTCTGGGAAGGAACATGCGCAGAAAGCAAATGATGAATCACGGAGTCCTGCCAGTCTTAATTATCAATCAAGAATGCTCAGTGCTCTCAAAAAGTGCCCACCTAGAGCAAATAGGGAACAAAACCCCGAAAGCTTGGTCGCCAGGCCTTTTGAGCCACGCCTCTCTTGCTCAGGTCCGCTTCCACGTCTGCAAGTGTACTTTCCATTCTAACGAAACTTGTCTTCTCTACAGTATTTCGTTATCTCGCTCTATCCATTGTTCCAGACATCAAGAATGGTATGACTTGCCGGGAGAGGATCCCGCTCTCCAGTAACAGTGTCATCCTTTGTACCTCGTTCTTAATCAACGATTATAAAATACACTTAGTGTCATGGTCTTCATAATCTAATATCATCTAGAAGGCATCCAAACTTGGGTGCTTTTTCTCCTTACACAATAGCGATGTTTGTGAAAAGTTTATTCCAATTTTAATTTGTCTTCCATTCCTTGATTATGATGTTGGAGTTAAAGATGAAAGAGTCTCACGATTTCTCCATGGTAATCAACGGATGATATCCTCTTTATAATCACCAAGGAATCGGAGCGTGTGTCAATGTCATTGTTTTCTACGATCGTTTACCCAATGATTTTGCATCCAAAGAAAACTTTTTCCTCTATAAATTATTATCAAGCAGGATAAAATGTGGATAATTTTAATGGGAATTTTCTTGTCCATCTGTTAGTTGGCATGCTTTCCTCATCACGGTTTACATTTTCTGCACTTGCCATGAATCATTCAGCTTAGATATGTTATAGGTTGGGGAGTTGTTTGTGGGTTTGTTTAGATTTTAAGCCTTTTATGTGTTTATCGGCCCTCTTGGGGCTACGTGAGGGCTTGTTGGGAATGACATTGGAATGCCTTCTATCCACGATTGTTCGACGACACAGACGTTCCCGGAAGAGAGCTCAAGCGCGAAAGCCTGAGAGGTATGATGTGACACACTTATTCCAGTCGACACAGGGGCGTCTTTCTCCTGGCTTCTCCCCAATACACACAATTGCTTCCAGTAGTAATCACAAGAGATTGCTCTGAGGGCATCGTCTGACTTGAAATGCCAAGATTATTCTTTTTTTTCCTTTTGTCATGAACATGGGTCTATTTCCTGATCTATTCTTTTCCATTGACAGAGTGTCAATCCCTGTTTTAGTTGTTAAATCGATAGCCTAGATGTTCATATATCGTATAGAAAGTCTTCTATCACGGTTAGTCCCTAACGTGTTCTCTTCCGTGTACTGAATAATCTGCTCACTCATGGCAAACTTCCGTTGGCGTTCATGACTATGTTTGCACTGAATGCATAGACTTATTTGTTATTTCATACCTCATTCTTACAGGAGTATATAACGTCTTCTTTTGCGTGTTGAAGTTGTATCTATTCTTTTCGCAAAATATCTCATGACTGACTTGCTTCTACTATAGAGACGTGCAAATAAGGCAGCGGTCCGATTGCCACATGTAAGTAAATTATATTGCATCAGAAATATGAAATGAAATTCGACAGGTTCACTCTACAGGACACCAAGCCCTGTCCTTCCATTAGTCCCTACCCATTCTGTAAAACTCCATGCCGTATCTCTGGGCAATACCAACAGGCGTCACATTTGAATGATAACAATATCGTTGTTCTTTCCAGAGACTTTCAAAGTCATGTGGCTTGAGGATTGTTACTACCCACAGTCCTGTTTTCTACAAGCAAATAGCCCATATTAGGGAATTGGCCTTTTCCAGAAGAAACAGTTTAAGTGCCATGGCCCATGTTTTATCTAGAGATGGAGAAAGAGAAATAAAACACCACCTGTG
>NW_011921414.1:0-2918 GCF_000151845.1 Pteropus vampyrus
TCATCCCTTGAGGGGATCGCAGGGGTCTGTATTGCTGTATTGGCCTGACAGCCCTTGACTCTCTGAGCTCCTACCCCTTCCAATACACAAAGAACCTGCTGCAGGTTGATAAGCAGCTGCCCCTGCCCTGGGGTGGGGCAATCAGGCCCAAGGTGGGTAGCAGCTGACTTTGCTACAATTACAGCGCTGGCATGTAAACTGACACTGCAGTGGGAGGGGGAAATTTACTCAATAGACCCAGGAGACTCCTAGGGTCCCTGCACTACCCGACACGCATATCACCCAGAGGTTCTTCCAGTTTCAAAGACTTATGGGCAACTGACAAGCAGTGTCAGACCTGGAGGAGCACTAGCCCCTCTGCTAAGCTTTCCCAGGTCAGGGACAGGGGATAACCAGACCGCTGCTTACAGCGTTGTGTCTTCCACTTACCTATAGATGCAGCATAGGCAACAACCATCTGCGAATTGCTTTGTAGTTCCCACCGGGTAGCCCTGAGCAATCAAAAGCAGCGGCTGACCTTGGCCTATTGGGGAGCCCCTTCCAAAGGGCCACAAAACCAGCGCATCTGGAGGCTGGCAACAGACCACAACAGAGCAACTCCTGACTAGCCCCATTAGTGGTACACACAAAGGGTGGTTGCAACAAATACACAAGCTACTAGGGCAAATCTCAGTCAGTGGGGTCAACCATCACACAGCAACTCTTACCCTGTGGGTGCAGCCAATTCCCACAATTAGTCAGCCTGAGTGTTAATCCCATCCACTGATGTACTAACAACAATAAAGGGTTGGCAACAATGGAAGATCACATATAACACACAAAGATCAGGTCCAGAGCCCCCAGTGTAAGGGATCAGGGAGAGTGCTCCAGTGAGCTACACAGGACACCTTCCACATTAGGCCATCCGGCCAAGGTTGAGAGATGAAACAAATATTCCTGACACATAGAAACAAACACAGAGAGGTTAATAAAATGAGAAAACAAAGAAACATGCCACAAATGAAACAACAGGAGAGAACTCCAAACAATAAGCTAAATAAAATGGAGGCAAGCAACTACCAGAGACAGAGTTCAAAACAATGGTTATAATGATGTTCAACGAACTTAGGAGGAGAATGGATGAACACAATGAGAACCTCAGCAGAGAGAAAGGAAGCATAAAAAAAGACACAGAAACCATAAAAAAAAATCAGACAGAAATGAAGAATGCACGTGAAGAATACACTAGAAGGATTCAACAGTAGATTGGACAAAGCAGAAGATCGAATCAGTGAACTGTAAGACAAGGTAGCAGAATATACTCAATCAGAACAACAAAAAGAAAAAAGAATTAAAAAAAAATGAGGCTAGTTTAAGAGACCTCTGGCACAGCAAGAAGCATAACAATATTCAGATCACAAGAGTACCTGAAGGAGAAGAGAGAGCAAGGGATTGTGAATCCATGTGAAGAAATGATAGAAAACTTCCCTAAACTGGCAAAGGAATTAGACATACAAATTCAGGAAGCAGAAAGACTCCCAAATAAGAGGAATTCAAACAAACCCATACCAAGACACATCATAATTAAAATGCCAAAGGTCAAAGACAAAGAGAGAATCTTAAAAGCAGCAAGAGAAAAGCAGCTAGTTATTTACAAAGTTACCCTCATAAGAATGTCTGCTAATTTTTCAATGGAAACTGCATGCCAGAAGGGATTGGCAAGAAATAGTCAAAGTTAGGAAAAACAAGAATCTACAACCACGAATACTCTACCCAGCAAAGCTTTCAATTAAAATGGAAAGTGAGATAAAGAGCTTCCCAGACAGAATAAGCTTAAGGAATTCATCACCAACAAGCCAGTATTACAAGAAATGTTAAAGGGACTTCAGTAAAAAGTGAAGGGGTACAAAAGAAAATAGAAAAAAAAAATATGAATAATAAAACAGCAGTAACCAAGTACCTATGTCAGTAATCACTTTATATGTAAATGGATTAAATGCACCAATCAAAAGACATATGGTAGCTGAATGGATAATAATACAAGACTCATGCATATGCGGTCTACAAGAGAGATCAAATGACACAGGCTGAAAGTAAAGGGATGGAAAAAGATATTTCATGCAAATGGAAATGAAGAAAAGCTGGGGTAGCAATACTTATATCAGACAAAATAGACTTTAAAACAAAGACTATAATAAGAGACAATGAAGGACATTACATAATGATAAAAGGATCAATCCAACAAGAAGACATAACCCTAGTAATCATTTATGCATCTACCACAGGAGCGCCTAAATATAGAAAGCAAATTGACAGACATAAAATGAGAGATGGACAATAAAACAGTCATAGTAGGGGACTTCGACACTCCATTGACACCAATGACAGATCTTCCAGACATAAAATCAACAAGGAAACAGCAGCCTTAAATGATACACTAGACCAAATGGATTTAACTAATATTTTTAGAATGTTTCACCCCAAAGCAGCAGAATATACATTCTTCTCATGTGTGCATGGAACATTTTCCAAGATAGACCACACAATAAACCACAAAACAAGTCTCAGTGAAATTAAATCAGTCGTTATCTCCACCCACAAAAGTCTGAAACTAAAAATCAATTACAAGAAAAAAAATGAAAAATACATGAACACATGGAGGCTAAATAACATGTTACTAAACAATGATTGGGTTAATAATGAGATCAAGGAAGAAATCAAAAGATACCTTGAGAAAATAAAAATAAAAACACAATGACCCATTATCTATGGTACATAGCAAAAGTAATTTAAGGGGAAAATTTATAGAAATACAGAAATGAGAAACATCTCAAATAACAATCTAACCTTACACTTAAAGGAACTAGAAAAAAGAAAGCCCAAAGTTAGTAGAGAAAAGGAGATAATAAAAATCAAAGCAGAAATAAATTAAATAGAGT
>NW_011921415.1:0-1165 GCF_000151845.1 Pteropus vampyrus
TTCTAGGCTGTTCGCAGCTTTTTTTCTGCTGTTACAGGCGAAGCTATGCTGAATAGCCCTGTGCATATCTTGGAATTCTTTTGCAAGTATATCCATCGGGTAAATTCCTAGAAGTGGAATTACAGTCAGAGGGAGTATGGCGGTTGATGGTTCACAGATATTGCCCAATTGCCTTCCAAAAACATTGTAGCAAAGGCATCTCCCCCCCACCCCCCGCCACCGCCATCTCTTGCGAGAAGGCGGTTTCCCACACCCTCGCCAGCTCTGGGCATTGCCAGCTTTCACAGCGTTTGCCACGTTGATGGGTACAGAATATTTTATCTTTGTTTTGATTTTTTTTTTTTTTAATGAGATCTCTATCTCGACCCATTTTCCATGGGGTTTCTGCATCTGACTTTGTTTGAGGAAAGGGTTTATTGCGAAATGAAATAGGTTAAAATCACAGATTCGAACAAAGGGAAGGTCATGTTTCCGGGAACTGAACTGCCAGATGAAGAGCAGAGTTTCTCTCCGGCTTCGGTATCACGGGGCGGGGGCGGGGGCGGGGGCGGGGGCGGCGGGGCTGGCTGGGGGCCCGGAGCGGGCGGTCGCCCAGCTCAGCGTCGTGGTGCTGCCGCTGGCTTCGGGCAGGATGCCTCGTCTGTGAAGTGAGGGGGGCTGTAGTAATCTCACACAGTGCTCAGACTTGGCCTAGCCCGTCTTCTGTGTTTATGACCTGTCACCGAGGCTTCCCCTGTGGGCCTTAGTTTCTGTCTTTATAAAATGAGGGTGTTAAGTGACATCCCTCCCAGCTCTGGGCTCCATCCTGCCTCTCTGCCCTGTGGCTCCGTGGTGCTGGAGTGAACACCCAGCTTCCCAGCCCCGGGCCCCATGTCGCAGGCTCCTGTTGTCACCCACCTGCAGACATATCACTCAGGTGGCACTGCCTCTGGCTGTCTCCTAAACTCCGGGTGACTTACTGTACTTGGTCACCAGGCCCCAAAGCAACGAAGCTTGTTCCAGAGTCTCAGAATCTCCAGAGAACACGCTTCCTATGGCTTCCACTGAGACTCTCATCAATGGGATCATCACCAGTGTCCCTCAGCAGACAGACGCTCCCCTGTTCCCTCTGTCCTAAGAGCTCACGCCCAGAGCCGTGACCCCAACCCCTCGGCTCTCTGCGCTT
>NW_011921416.1:0-1309 GCF_000151845.1 Pteropus vampyrus
TGTTAAAGGTTAAATACAAAGAGAGAATCTTAAAAGCAGCAAGAGAAAAGCAGTTACACACAAGGGAACTCTCATAAGACTGTAGCTGATTTCTCAACAGAAACTTTGCAGACCAGAGGGATTGGCAGAAAATACTCAAAGTGATGAAAAGAAAGGACCTACAACCAAGATTACTCTACCCAGCAAAGCTATCATTTAGAATCGAAGGACAGATAAAGAGCTTCTTAGACAAGAAAAAGCTCAAGGAGTTCATCATCACTAAGCCAGTATTACAGGAAATGTTTGAGGGATTTCTTTAAGAAGAAGGAAAAAGAAAAAAAAATAAATACGAATAATAAAATATGGCAATAACTACATATCTAGCAACAATTATTTTAAACGTAAATGGATTAAATGCTCCAATCAAAAGACAGGGTGCCTGAATAGATAAAAAAACAAGACCCTTACATATACTGCCTACAAGAGACTCACTTCAGATTGAAAGGCACACACAGACTGAGAGTAAAGGGTTGAAAAAAGATGTTTCATAATAATGGAAACAAACAAAAAAGCTGGGGTAGCAATACTTATACAAGACAAAATAGACATTAAAACAAAAGCTATAACAAGAGACAAAGAAGGATCCAGTAATTCCACTTCTGGGTATTTATCCAAACAAACTCAAAACACTACTTCAAAGGGACATGTGAATCCATATATCCATTGCAGCATTATTTACAGTAGCCAAGATATAGGGGCATCCTTGGTGTCTATCGATGAATGAATGGATAAAGAAGAGGTGGTAAATATATACGATGGAATATTACTCAGCCATAAAAAGAGAATGAAATCTTGCCATCTATAACAACATGGATGGACCTAGAGAGTATTACGCTGAGTGGAATAAGAAAAACAAATGTCATATGTAGAATCTGGAGAACAGGATAAACAAACAACAGAAACAAACTCATAGATATAGAGCGCATTCCGATGGCAGTCAGATTGAAGGATGGAGAACGGCTGAAGCAGGAGGGGATTAAGAGGTACAAATTGGTAGTTACAAAATAATCATGGAGATGTAGAATATAGCATGCGGAAGATAGTCAGTAGTATTGTAATAACTATGTATGGTGTCAAGTGGGTGATTTAAGTTATATAAATGTCAAATCACTGTGTTGTACACCTGAAACTAATATAATATTGTATGTCAACTATAATTGAAAAAAATAAAAATATTTTTTAAAAAACATTAAGTTTGGCAGACGCATGAGATAACCATACAAGTATAGCTACTATTTTCAAAATTCTATTTTTCCTACCTAAAATGCTA
>NW_011921417.1:0-2915 GCF_000151845.1 Pteropus vampyrus
CGCTTTAATTGACCTTGGGCCAAAATATTGAAATTGTGGCTCCACATGCAGTTGAAGCCATGCTGCGCAGCCCTCCTGAAAGATGGATTTCCAGCGCCCGGATTACTCAGTACCAGGTACTGTTGCTTAATCCCCCACAGACCCAGTTTTTGAAAACTGCAGCCCTGAACCCTGTCACGCTGCTCCCGGATGATGACCCGCAGGCTCCATTGCATCACTGTGTTCAGCACCTTGAGCAGGTAACTGGACTACGGCCAGACTTGAAGGATGAGCCGTGGCCTAATCCGGATGCGGTATTATTTACCAATGGAAGCAGTTTTGTATCCGACGGAGTAAGGTATGCCGGGGCAGCCATAGTAACAGTCAGGGATGTGATATGGGCACAGGCCCTAAGCCATGGGACATTGGCACAGAGGGCTAAACTTATAGCTCTAACACAAGCTTTACAGTGGGGAAAGGATAAAACTGTAAACATCTATACTGACAGTAGATATGCCTTTGCAACGGCACATGTACATGGAGCCCTGTACAAGGAAAGAGGACTATTGACATCAGGGGGAAAGGAAATTAAGAACAAGGAGCAGATTTTGGCTCTTTTGGAGGCTATCTGGCTACCTAAGAAAGTGGCTATTATCCATTGCCCCGGCCATCAAAAAGGGGAAGGAGCGGTAGAAAAAGGAAACCGCTTGGCAGATAAAACAGCAAAGGAAGTAGCCAGAAAACCAGTGGGGACTAACGCCATAATTGGTCCCCTTCTTGTGCCCCCCTTGGCACAGGCTCTAGACTATAGCCCCCAAGATATAGAGTTGGGGAAGCAACTGCACGGGAAGTTTGAACATGGGTGGCTTTGGATTCCAGATGGAAGGCCGGTCCTCCCTGCTGCACTTGGTAACACCTTAATTAGCCAGATGCATAATGCTACCCATCTTGGAGGAACTAAGTTAATTGAACTGCTAAAAAGAGACTATTATATTCCTGGACTAACCTCAAAGGCTCGGGATGTGAGTGCACGATGCCCAATATGTACACAGGTCAACTCTCACCCCATCCCAAAGGAAAATATCGGCACTCGATTAAGAGGACAAGCTCCTGGAGAGCATTGGGAAGTGGACTTTACAGAAGTTGCTCCTGGCACTTTTGGATTTAAATATCTTCTGGTATTCATTGACACCTATTCTGGATGGACTGAGGCCTTCCCCACAAAGAAGGAAACTGCACAAGTAGTAGCTAAGAAATTAATTACAGAAATAGTGCCTCGATTTGGCTGGCCCTTATCATTGGGGTCCGACAATGGCCCGGCATTCATTGCCCAAACAAGTCAAATGTTAGCTAAGGTATTAGGGATCAATTGGAAATTACATTGTATTTACAGACCTCAGAGTTCAGGACAAGTAGAAAGGATGAATAGAACACTTAAGGAAACTTTAACTAAATTTAAGCTGGAAACTGGGGAGAATTGGGTGAGCCTTCTTCCTTTTGCTTTGTTACGGGCCCGGTGTACTCCATATATTATGGGAATTTCCCCTTATGAAATAATGTTTGGGAGACCTCCCCCTTTACTCCCTAAAATTGGAATTGAAAAGGTTACAATAAGTAATAATACAAGTCTCCTTAAGTCTCTACAGGCCTTGCAACAAACCCAAAATCAAGTCAAGGGCTTGATTAAAGCTGCTAGACCGACTCCGGGGACATCACAGCCTCACCCACATCATCCAGGCGATTGGGTGTGGATAAAGAAGATCCAGCCTGCTAGCCTAGAGCCCCGGTGGGATGGTCCGTTTCCAGTAATCCTGACCACACCAACGGCTGTCAAAGTTGCAGGAAAAAGACACTGGATTCACCATACCCGCCTTAAGACAGCTCAACCTCCCCCGGAGACAGAGAAATGGAAGACAACACCCACAGAGGATCCACTCAAGATAAGACTCTCACGGGGTTAATTATAATTGGGTTAATTGTTATCAATAATGTTTATAAGTTTGCTAATGACAGTAACTCAAATGCTACAAAGGATTGTTGGTTTTGTCTGAACCCTGCCCCACCTTATTATGTAGGACTTGGTGTCATTGCTAACCTTGGCACAGATCAAACTGCTATTAGGAATGTAACATCTCCGAATGTTACTATTTGCCCTTGGGGAACCAAAAACCCATCTGTAACGTTGGGAGATTTACAAGGAAAGGGAACTTGTGTGTATACTAACACTTATAGAGTTGATAAATCTAGGTATAAGGAAAATTGTAAATCATCTATTTTAGTAAATAGCACCTCTTCTACTTATTTAGCGGCCCCTAGTGGCACTTGGTTTGCTTGTAATACTGGTTTAACTCCCCTGTATTAATCTTAACTATTGGAAAAATAATACTGGATTTTGTGTGCTGGTTCATGTTATACCTCAGGTGTATATGATGAGCGGACAAGAAGGGAGACAAGCAATGGATTTGGGGGGAGGATATAACTATCCTTGGCGTAAGCGAGCAGTTCCACTGCTTGTGCCACTCCTAGTTGGCCTAGGAGTGGCAGGATCAGCTGCAATTGGGACTGCTGCTTTGGTTACAGGGAACCAAGGTATAGCCTGGCTCACAAAGCAGATTAATGACGATTTAAGCACTCTAGAGAAATCAATTAATCATCTTGAAACATCTCTTAATTCTTTAGCTGAAGTAGTACTGCAGAATAGAAGAGGTTTAGACCTCTTATTTCTTAAGCAAGGAGGTTTGTGTGTAGCACTAGGAGAAACTTGCTGCTTTTATGTTAATCATTCTGGAATTATTAGGGATAGTTTAGCATTAATTAGACAAAGAGTAAAAGACAGAAATGAGAAGTTAAAACAAGGAAGCAACTGGTATGAATCTTGGTTTAATGGAAACTCTTGGTTAACCACGTTATTGTCAGCTATAGCAGGACCATTGATA
>NW_011921418.1:0-2915 GCF_000151845.1 Pteropus vampyrus
CCATGCAGGCACACAGGACACCGACTACATAAGGCCACCCGGCTAAGACTGAGAGACATAGCCGATCTACCTAATATATAAGAACGAGCACAGAGAGGCAACTCGAATGAGAAAATGAAAGTTTCAAATGAAAGAACAGCAGAAAACTCCAGGAAAAGGACTAAATGAGAGAGGCAAGCAACCTACCAGAAACAGAGTTCAAAACACTGGTTATGAACAATGGAAAAACAATCCAATTAAAAAATGGGCAGAAGACCCAAACACATATTTCTCTAAAGAGGAAATACAGATGGACAACAATGTATAGGAAGATGCTCAAGGTCACTAATCATCAGAGAAATGGAAAAATAAAGCCACAGTGAGATATCACCTCACACAGGTCAGAATTGCTATCATCAATAAATCAAGAACAACAAGTGCTGGCGAGGATGTGGAGAAAAGGGAAGTCTCATACACTGTTGGTGGGATTGCACATTGGTACAGCCACTATAGAAAACAGTCTGGAGCTTTCTCAAGAAATTAAAAAATGGGTATGCCTTTTGACCCAGCAATTGCACTTTCCAGGTAGTTATCCAAAGAAAACCAAAACGATAATTGGTAAGGATTTATGCAGCACCTATGTTCATGGCAGCACGATGTGCAATAGTCAAGATATGGAAGTAACCCAAATGCCCGTCAACAGACGACTGGATAAAGAAAGTTATGGTTCATATATACAAAAGAATATTACCCGCCCATTAAAAAAAATGAAATCCTACCATTTGGAACGACATGGATGGACCTAAGGTTATAATGCTGAGTGAAATAAGTAAGACAGGGAAAGATAAATGCCATATGATTTCACTTATATGTGGGACCTACGGAGCGAAAAGAACAAACTAATCAAAAACAGACTCGCAAATATAGAGGACAATCGGGTGACGGTTAGGTGGGAGGGCAGTTGGGTGGATGGCAGAATGGGGTGAAGGGTGGAAGAAGTACAAATTAGTAGTTGATAGATGGTCACGGGAATGGGGAGCGTGGCATAGGGAATGCAGTTAGCAGTGTGATGGTTGGTGGAGAGCCGGAGGAGAGAAATAGCAATTACTGGGATTGTTCTATAAACTATATAAATGTCTAAGCGACGTACTGTACACTTAAAACTAATAAAATCAAATTTCAAAAAAGACGCTGGTTATGAGGATACTTGGTGAACGGAGGGGAAGAAGAGTTGAGCTCGGTGAGAACGTCAACAAAAACAGAATGAGCATATAAAAGAACAGAGAAATCATTAAAAAAAATCAGTCAGAAAAGAAGAATACAATGACTGAGATGAAGAATACACTAGAAGGAATCAACTGTAGAGTGCATGAAGCAGAAGATCGAATCAGCGGTTGGAAAGACAAGGCAGATAAAACACCTAATAGAAACTGGAAAAAGAAAAGAGAATTAAAAAGTGAGGATAGTTTAAGAGACCTTTGGGACAATATCAAGTGTAACAATTTTCACATCATAGGAGTAGCAGAAGGAGAAGAGAGAAAGCAAGGGATTGATAACCTATTTGAGGAAATCATGACTGAAAACTTCCCTAACCTGGTGAAGAAAATAGACATACAAGTCCAGAAAGCGCGGAGTGCCCCGCACAAGATGAACCCAAAGGGACCCAGCATAATGAAATGGCAAAAGTTAAAGACAAAGACAGAATCCTAAAAGCAGCAAGAAAATGGCAGCTAGTTACTTACAAGGGTACTTCCATGAGACTGTCAGCTGATTTCTCAAGAAAAAACTTTGCAGGCCAGAAGGGACTGGCAAGAAATATGCAAAGTGACAAAAAACAAGAACCTATGACCTAGACTACTTCACCCACCCAGCAAGGCCATTAATTAAAACGGAAGATGAGATAATGAGCTTCCCAGTCAGCAAAAAGCTTAAGAAATTCACCACCATCGAGTCAGTATTATAAGAAATGCTAAAGTGACTTCTTTAAGGAGAAGGGGAAGAAAAAAATAACAAATATGAATAATAAAATGGCGATAACTGTGTATCTCTCAACAATCACTTTAAAAGTAAATAGATTAAGTACTCCAATCAACATACACAGGGTAGCCGAATGGTTAAGAAAACCAGACCCATACATAGGCTGTCTACGAGAGACCCACTTCAGATCGAAAGACACGTACAGATTGAAAGTAAAGATATGTCAAGGATGTCAAGCAAATGGAAATGAAATAGAAGCTCGGGTAGCGATACTTATATCAGACAAAACAGGCTTTAAAACAAAGGCTATAATAAGAGACAAAGGAAGACATTACATTATGATGAAAGGTTCAATCCAACAGGAGGATATAACCCTAGTAAACGTTTGCAGTCCCAACCTAGGAGCACCTAAACACATAAAGCCATAAAATATGTAAAGACAGACATAAAGAGATTGAAAGTAATACAGTCATAGTAGGGGACTTTACCACCCCATGGACACCAAGAAACAGATCTTCCAGACAGAACAACAACACGGAAACGGCGGCCTTAAATGATACGCTGGACCAGATGGATTTAAGTGATATTTTTAGAGCGTTGCACCCCAAAGCAGCAGAATATACACTCTTCTCAAGAATGCACGTCGGACTTATTTCAAGATAGACCATGTGTTAGGCCACAAAATAAGTCTCAGTAAATTTAAGAAGACTGAAACCATATCAAGTGTCTTCTCCGACCACAACGGTACGAAACTAGAAATCAATTAGAAGACACAAACTGACAAACACATGAAGGCTACATAACACGCTACTAAACAACGAATGGGTTAACAATGAGATCAAGGAAGAAATCAACAGGTACCTTGAGACGAAAGAAAATGAAAACACAACAACCGCAGATCTATGGGACACAACGAGAGCAGTCCTAAGAGGGAAATTCATAGCAATACAGGCCTGCCT
>NW_011921419.1:0-975 GCF_000151845.1 Pteropus vampyrus
TCACGCGAAGGCGATTCCCTAAACGGGGGCACTGTGTCGTGGAATCTATATAAACACGGGACAGGTTTGCCGAAGCTGCGTCTATGAGGCGAGTTGTCATCTGCTCTAAGTAGGCATCCTTGGAGTCTTTGAACATCTACCGAGGACGAAAGCCATTAGTGAAACTGCCCGTCGTCATCGGGGCAATTCGTGCGAAGCGGGAACAGACTGCCGTGTGTTGCAAGGGAGCGTAAATGATGAACGGGACGCAAATGGTTGTGGGAAAGAGGCCGGCATGGGGTTTCCACGCTATGTCGTTGCGGCCCATGAAGAGGCCCTAAAGCACTATAAGATTTACTGGAAGCATGTTTCACTTGTCAAGGAAACCTGTTGGGGAACATGTGCTTTTGCTGAGGTCGAAGTGCACGGAAAGATTCAGTGCGACTATTGGTGTGTCCCGTGACGTCTAAGACAGCGCTCACACAATGGCGAGGAAGGATTGACAGTCGTTACCTGGAATCCATGGATTCTGAGCATCATTCGCTCCCGTGTTCTTTTCCGCGGGGACCATCATCCCACGCTGACACGACTGCTGCTTTTTCCTTGGCGCCAGGACCTCGGGAACAAGACAGCAGAGAAAGACCCTTGAGGGATCTATGCTCTCCGACGAAGCATCTGCTTCGACTCCTTGAGCAGTAACGAATGCAACGGCAGCTTTCCTCGAGCTTCAGCCGTGGATCTTTCCCAGCTATACTGTTCCGCCTTTCTTGGCGAAAAATAAGAAGCCGCTGGACCCTCTTTGCCGCGTCCCCAGTCCGGACAATGCCACTCATGGCCAAGCAAGATCGAGGTCCTCCAGGTCTGCAAAGTGTTTATTGCCTAGGGTCACCTCGAGATGGTCTCTGTATTATGGCAACTAAAATTTGCAACCTTTTGTTCTTTGCTTCCTTCTCTGCCCAGTCCCATTTATTGGAAATCTCAAGACCTCTGGCACCA
>NW_011921420.1:0-1329 GCF_000151845.1 Pteropus vampyrus
TTTTGCTCCTTTACTAAAGAGCGGCGCGAACTTTGCCGAGTCCGAGCGGATTTACATCCATATCTCATCGACGGCACCTGGGAAATGCCCAATCCCGAACCAGTCACAGGAAGGGCAACGAGATTCCTGTGACTTGGCTAGCAAGCACCCTGCCCTGTATAATCAGAACCGCTGCGTCACGGGCAGCAGTTTCCCTTTATTTGAACCAAATACCTAAGTACTTGGAAACGAAACCTTTGATCAGAAACGAAACCTTTGATCAGAAAGGGGAAAATCAGGGGACAGACGATGTTGGCCCTCCAGGAAAACGAGCTGAAATTACAGTTCTCAGGGTACAGCATTTCTTAGGCACAGACTAATATGTTTAATATTCGAAAACCAGCTGTCGATTGTGGAGGAAGAATTCGGTCTTAAAACGAAGTAATTCAATGCACAGATACCCTTCTGGTGATTATACAATACAAACTTCTCATAGAAAACTGAACACATACACAGTTATTGATCACTGACAGGATTGCCTGTGATTTGAATTTTGTTTTAGTCTTTTTCAGATGATCTAAATGCTCTACCGCAGGGTTTGCCGACCCGGACGCTGCTGACATTTTGGAGCAGAGAACTTTTTCTTGTAAAAGGCAGCCTTGTGCACTCAGGGAGTTGAAGCAGCATTCCTGGATTTGATCTACCGGATGCCGGCGGTACCTCCCCTTTTCCCCGGTTGTGACAAAAGAAAAAGAAAGACAGAAGGACAGACAGACAGACAGACAGACTGAAAGAAAGAAAGAAAGAAAGAGAAAGAAAGAAAGAAAGAATGAAAGAAAGAAAGAAAGAAAGAAAGAAAGGAAAAGAAAGAAAGAAAGAAAGAAAGAAAGAAAGAAAGAAAGAAAGAAAGAAAGAAAGAAAGAAAGAAAGGAAAGAAAGAAAGAAAGAAAGAAAGAAAGAACGAAAGAAAAGAGAGAAAATGTCTGCAAACGTTGCCAGGCATCCCCTGGAGGGCAAAGTGCTCCCCAGGGAGCACCACTGCTATGTAGTGCATGAGGTTTTAATATACATAGGATGCTAGGTATGTATACAAAAGGATGGCTGGGTGCATGGATGGATGGATGGACGGATAAATATAAATACACATGGGGATATTCTGGCTACAATTTTTTATTTGCGTAGCACAGCCATTTTCCAATGGCATTATGAGTTCTTGAAAAACGATCTATAAAATCTACAGGAGTTCATTGTCTGGACATCCAGGATCCTGCTGGAAATGTGGGTGGTTTCAGAGTTTTAAAATCATAGGACGCTAAAAGAATCATTTTGATCATGTAACAGCGTGCGGAT
>NW_011921421.1:0-2909 GCF_000151845.1 Pteropus vampyrus
CCTCACTCACTCTCTCCGACGCTCTCTCTCTTTCGGGTGGACTTACACAGGCATACATTATTACAGTTACATTTCTGTCATTCGAAAAATCCCCCAATGGTCCTAATATTGATACGCAACATCACGTTTCAAATACTGCAACTTACAGCGGGAAATGATACGGGACATCTCTTGCAGAGTTCCTCGTTTATGGTTTTCTTTTTTCTTTAGTAAACCTGATTAAGTTTTCTTCCCTCCTTTCTGTGGGACAAAGGCCCTATCCCCCAAATCCACATATGAACCTGAAACTGTTCACTCATCTCATCTGGCTTTAGATAAGGATCCTCGGACCACCATGAGGGAATGGTCCTAGTCAAAGCAGGGTCCTTAGGGTCTGAGAACGGAGAGGAATTCAGGCCAAAGTTTTTTTATTCTTTCAGAAATATATCAACCCAGCCTATTCTCCTTTCCTCATTCCTTTGGTAAAACAATAGTAGAAAGTCATTCCTAGCTGATTTAGATAACAACATTGTATCTTCTTTTCCTTCTCAAGTGACTGGGGCAGCACTTCAGCAGAAACCCAAGATACCCGGCATGAGTGAGGCAAAAAGGGATACAGCTGCGTGAAACCTCAAAAGACAGGGACGATGACCATTCTCAGCAGGAAACAGATACAGAAGAACAGACCTCCCATACCTCGACGTCGCTACTAAGAAGACGCGGGATCATGGCTCTTAGAAAAGAGTTAAGCAGGAAAGATAGATCGGGGCTTTAGGGTCTGCCTGCAAAGACACCGAGGTCGTCCTGTTGGAAGAAGGGTCTGCCCATGCCCGCCCACAATTAAGCAAGCGAGAAGGCATTTTGGGGCTAAAGGTAACGCATAACAGTAAACAAGAAGGCAGATAATTGGGTAGAGCTTTTAGCCAGACAATCGCACCGTGCAATGAAGAACTCAGCGACCTTCAACTCTCCTGAACCCCATTATACCATGATCGTAAGGCGACGCGTATGCCCTGAAGTTCATTAAGTCCATTATAACAGGCTGAATTCTGGGAAGGAACATGCGCAGAAATCAAATGATGAATCACGGAGTCCTGCCAGTCTTAATTATCAATCAAGAATGCTCAGTGCTCTCAAAAAGTGCCTACCTAGAGCAAATAGGGAACAAAACCCCGAAAGCTTGGTCGCCAGGCCTTTTGAGCCACGCCTCTCTTGCTCAAGTCGGCTTCCACGTCTGCAAGTGTACTTTCCATTCTAACGAAACTTGTCTTCTCTACAGTATTTCGTTATCTCGCTCTAGCCTTTGTTCCAGACATCAAGAATGGGATGACGTGCCGGGAGAGGATCCCGCTCTCCAGTAACAGTGTCATCCTTTCTACCTCGTTCCTAATCAACGATTATAAAATAAACTTAGTGTCATGGTCTTCATAATGTAATATCATCTAGAAGGCATCCAAACTTGGGTGCTTTTTCTCCTTACACAATAGCGATGTTTGTGAAAAGGTTATTCCAATTTTAATTTCTCTTCCGTTCCTTGATTATGACATTGGAGTTAAAGATGAAAGAGTCTCACGATTTCTCCATGGTAATCAACGGATGATATCCTCTTTATAATCACCAAGTAATCGGAGCGTGTGTCGATGTCATTGTTTTCTACGATCGTTTACCCAATGATTTTGCATCCAAAGAAACCTTTTTCCTCAATAAATTATTATCAAGTAGGCTAAAAATATGGATAACTTTACCGGGAATTTTCTTGTCCATTGTTAGTTGGCATGATTTCCTGATAATGGTTTACGTTTTCTGCAATTGCCATGAATCATTCAGCTTAGATATGTTATAGGTTGGGGGGTTGTTTCTGGGTTTGTTTAGATTTTAAGCCGTTTATGTGTTTATCGGCCCTCTTGGGGCTAGGTGAGGGCTTGTTGGGAATGAAATCGGAACGTCCTCTATGCACGAATGTTTCGACGACACAGACGTGCCCGGAAGAGTGCTCAAGCGCGAAAGCCTGAGAAGGATGATGTGACCGACTTAATCCAGTCGACACAGGGTCGTCTTTCTCCTGACTCCTCCCCAACACACACAATTGCTTCCAGTAGTAATTAGAAAAGATTGCTCTGAGGGCATCGTCTCACTTGAAATGCCAAAATAATTCTTTTTTCCATTTGTCATGAACATGGATCTGTTTCCTGATCTATTCTTTCCATTGACAGAGTGTCAGTCCTGTTTTAGTTGTTAAATCGATAGCCTAGATGTTCATATATCGTAGGGAAAGACCGCTATCATGGTTATTCCCAAACATGTTCTCTTCTGTGTACTGAATAATCTGCACACTCATGGCAAACTTCTGTTGGCGTTCATGACTATGTTTGCACTGAATGCATAGACTTATTTGTTATTTCATACCTCTTTCTTACAGGAGTATACAACGTCTTCTTTTGCGTGTTGAAGTTGTATCTATTCTTTTCGCAAATTATCTCATGACTGACTTGCTTCCTCTATAGAGACGTGCACTTAAGGCAGCGGTCCGATTGCCACATGTAAGTAAGTTATATTGCATCAGAAATATGAAAAGAAATTCGAGAGGGTTACTCTACAGGACACCAAGCCATGGGCTTCCATTAGTCCCTACTCATTCTGTAAAACTCCATGCTGTATCTCTGGTTAATACCAACAGGCGTCACATTAGAATGATAACAATATTGTTGTTCTGTACCAGAGACTTTCAAGGTCATGTGGCTTGAGGATTGTTACTACCCACAGTCCTGTTTTCTACAAGCAAATAGCCCATATCAGGGAATTTGCCTTTTCCAGAAGTAGCAGTTTAAGTGCCATGGCCCAAGTTTTATCTAGAGATGGAGAAAGAGAAATAAAACACACCACCTGAGACCGAGTTCCCCTGCGAATCTCTCTGAGTGATCAGATCTGTG
>NW_011921422.1:0-2907 GCF_000151845.1 Pteropus vampyrus
AAGGCTTTGCAGCAGAGCTAACGTCTGAGCTGGATCTGATTTGGGGTGAGTAGGGTTTCATCCACCTCGTCAATACTGACACAGAGATAGTAAGAGAGAGAGAATTCAAACAGTGATGTGCATGTGTATGATTTGTAGGTTGGCAACATGTTTGCTATGAATGGTACCCAGGGATGGTGAGAATGTAAGGAACTGAGCACTCTCCCAAGTTGTCGGTGAAAGTATTAAAAGTCTCAGACCCAGTGAGTCCATAATCTTACTGCTGCATGCCTCCTATATCAGATTCCTTGTCCAAGTAGGAAAATCCACATTGATAAATTTATATATATATATATATACTGTATTATCAATACTGTATGAATATAAATATGTTTAATATATCAATATGTTGAATTCTATATATTGATATAAATTTAAATATAAATTATGTATATATTATATACATAATATACATAATATGTGTCTAAAATTTATGTCCAGATTGGTTTCTAAAAAAATAATGAAACAAAAATTTTCATCACTAGAGAAATAAAGAAACACATAGTGGAGCATAGAGTACTACGTAGCGATTCAAAAACATGAGTGAAATATATTGTTAGCTTTGAAAAATGATCATGACACATTTAAGGTGTAAGTCACTGGCAGAATGCTATAATTTGCTTAATGTCACTTTTGGAAAAGAATACACATGTAGATATAGTAAGTCTCAAAGGCCAAGCAGAGTCAAAGTCTTACTACACATACACTGGACCTTTCAACAAAGCTACATCTGGGGAGGTACAATAGTAACCCAGCTAATACGAATTGTTTTATTTTAACAAGAAATACTGTTTATATACTAATGTTAGTGATTCATTATAACATGGATAGCTTTTATTTATTTATTAAGCACTTACCAATCAAACTGCAAAATAAAGCTCATTCATATATTTGTTGGAGGAGCTGGCATCAGATTTTGTGTGGATGGAGAAACTGAAGAAGATAGTTGTTCAGATTACCTTTCCAGAAATACATTTCACTAGAATTCATAACTAGACATTCATATTAAATATTGGCTGTTGAATGACAAAAAACTATAAAATATTACATAGTTTTCAAAAATAAATATTTCCACTCATACCTATAGAAATACACACACACACACCTACACACACTTTTTGATCCAATTTTATAGGAAAAAGCACTCTAGGAAGTCACAGTGAAACAATTTGTCCAATTCATGTTTATGTTTCATTAATACACTGCTAAACATAACCTTTCAAAATAAAGTGTAAATAATTTATTTTAGAGAAAGTCATAAATAGGGTTATGCACCTACTGCGGCAGTGCAGTAAAGAGAAATCTCAGGGTGCGGGGTTTTACCAGGAATAAAGGGCACCTGGTTCAAGTCTGAACACAGATTCAGGCAGCATGAAGCAGAGAGTTTTCCCCAAGTAAGTGGAGTTAGTGTAAGAAATGCTAAGCTGAAGAAGCTGTGATTAGGAATCTATGAGAGAAGGTGCAGGTTGTGTCCGTTACAACTGCAATATGTGACAATACTAATTACACATTCTAGTAAAATACATCTGAAGAAAATTTTCATGGACCAAGTATGTGGCCAGGTAAGATGAGCCATAACTTTGAGCATGTGGCGGATTAATTGTTTTTAAATGTGGTATGTGAAACCATTTCCTCAGAAATGCCAGAGCTGATATTTCTTCACTGTGTCCAATCACTTGCCTTGGAAGACTTATGGAAAGAAAAAGTTATGCAATGATAATAGCAAATAGAATGTTGGATAAACATACAAAGAAAGCATGAAAATGGAATTATATTTACAGAAAAAATAAAATTCTATACAACAGTTTAAAATAATGGAAGTAACAAAAAATATTATTATGTAATAAAAATAAAATGGAAATAATGGAAGCATTGACAGAATTTGGGAGGTGTGACAGCAAAGACATGTATTTGGTTATCAATTATTACCAGACCTCGCAAATAGTACAAACATATAGATATATCTAAACATGATGGATCAGAATTATGGCTTAAAAGGAAATTTACAAGTTATAAATGTGAGCATCAGGCACATTAAACAATAATGGTGGAGCTAAACAGAAATGGGTGATACAGACGATGAGAAGGTACATTTTATGTGCCCAAAGTCTTCAACATTAATGGAATATCAATGCGGAGAGAGAGGTTTCAAGCCAGTTATTTAGAGTTTGAATTTCCTATGAGAATTAGAAACAAAAGTAATTGAAAATGGTCAGTGTGTTAGGTGAGTGTGTGTGATAGGAAACTTTTCTTTGCATTCTGTACTATTCAGTGCCATTTGATTTGTTGCAAAACACCATACACAAGTGTATCATCATATAACTTAAATAGTCCCCACGACTAACTGACTTGTCTCTGGTTTCTGTGCAGCTGGGTCGCCTGTGCTGGGCCCTTCTGAACAGTACAGAGGAATAAATCGATTTAGATGAGGAAGGGAAAACACAAGATGAAACTTATGGTGCTGTTGAAGCGGGTATATCTGGTTATCTTTGATTTTCATGTAGAAACTGTCTTGGTTTAGCGACTTTCTCTGCTGTCTTTTTCATCTTCAGAGAAAGCTATTAGATGTAACACACAAACTTTGAAAACATATCCTCTTCAACAACCAAGAAAAGTTGTTCGATATCAAATTCATCTGTTTGTCAGCCTGTCTGTCAGTCTGGCTATCTATCCTTTTGTCATCCAGCCATGGATATGTTTGCGAGCTCTAAGGTGATATTGAATTCCAAGGCTCCTGTTCCTAGTCTCCTATCAAGTGTTCAACACACTAATCTTGTCTCGTGTGACAAAATATCCAGCTCACTTTCTTCTCCATCATAATTTATCCCTTATCTTCCAGTACACCCTCCATTTCTGTCAAGCAGATTT
>NW_011921423.1:0-2906 GCF_000151845.1 Pteropus vampyrus
CCACGTCAAAATGTAAACACGGTGGCCCATGTGCACAAGTTTTCAACTGCAACCACTCAAAATACTCTTGTCTGGTTCAATGAATTCACTCCTTGATATATATCTCCCAAAATAGAAAACAGGCATTTAATGCTTTAGAAGTGAATTTCTTCAGCATCATTGTCAGAAAAGCAAGTATTTATAAACGATTCAGAGGTCCATCTTAATTTGTAGTACAAATGAATAAAGTGATTCTGTATTGTTACAGCAGAATTCTTTAGAATGGTACTTAGAAACAGATTTAATTTCTTAAACGTATTACCTCTTGGCACATACCTTTTTGTGGTGGCAAAAGACACATTTACAAATAGAACCAAATATACTTGCTTCCGTTCAGATAAATTGAATAAATCTATGTCCCATACTTTGTGCTTCATTACTTTATCTTATTTGGAAATGTTGAGATTTTCAGTGAGTATGTATCACTTTATTAACCAAGCAAAAATTTCAAGTTTCGAATTATTAAAAACACAGGAAAAATTATCTATATATGTATATCTATATAAATACCTATATATAGATATAGGCACATGGATATACACACAATGTCAATGCAATAACTTAATGTTTTACCTATAAACCGTTTATTTGTACCTACATTTGTTACAACTGAGATTTCAAAGTGCATTAATACCTGCCCTACTTTCTTGACACAATTGTAACAGAAAATATGACTTTATTTCTGTGAATCCAGTAAATACATTTCATGATAACAAGTCCATTTAATCAAATAAAGTCTTAAGCCAATCAAATATTAAAAACCAACAATAACATCCAAAGAAAGAAAATGTCTTACTTGTTTAGAAGTTAATCTAAGTCAAAGGATCCACTGGCCATTGAAGGTAGGATTTTAGATTCTGATAGTAACTCAAACCGGTGAGCCTCCTCCCTGTTCATTGGAGGAAAGGAAACAACTCCACAAAACAGTGCAAAGAATGCAACCCTCACAGATTCAAAGGATTGCTCCCATAAACAAAGATTACAGACTTTCCTGACACAGGCTGTCAGGATGGCAGAGTGCACATGGTGTCTCGGATCCCCTCCGACCACAAACCAGCTCTTTCATGGCTCTGGGTGAGCTTTACCATAATAGCACTTATACAGCATTGAAAGGTAATGAAAGGTGGAGTTGAGGAAGGTCTCTTTTGGGCTGAGGCTCCTCATGGCACCCTCCCCTGAGAGCTGCCAAGGCCAGCCACCGGGTGCACCAGGATCAGTGCACCTTGCAGATGGTTGACACCAAACCAAACTCCTATAACATGGACAAGACAGAAAAAAACCACATCTGGTATAAAGAGAACCCACATCATCTCCACAGACAGCAATGTATAATCATTTCACTCCTGAATCCCAGAGGCCACCTGGAATAGCAGGTTCATAGGGAACTATGATTCTGTTCTATCCCTACAGTACCTCCTTATGGCAAAGAACACACAAAAAAAACAGATGTAGGGGAGGAAAGGATTTTTTCTCGAAGGAAAAGCTCAATCGAGACAACCCTAGAGCTCCAAAAAGGAAGCACATAATTTTAACTGCCCATCTAAGGTACGATAGATTCACACCACTTATACCTTCTAGCAAACACTGCAGACAAGGAATGAAAACTTTTAAGTCGTGTTACTCAACCCTAAATACACTGATACGGGGAATGGAAGGAGGACCGAGATCGGTTACCAGGCTCATGTTAGCAGTTTCGGTGTCTACTACTAATATGATTATAACCAAAGCTTTTTTATCTTTCCTTCACCATCTTTAAGGGGCCAGGCTAGAAAACTGTAGTCTGTATTTTTTCATGTGGCCCTTTCCATGTTTTTTGTTTGTTTAGCTCAGTCTGCTCAGGCAGTTGTGGCCTGTGTTTACATTTCTCATCTCCTAAGGCATCTCCTTTTTTATGAAAATGACACAAAAGCCACAGTCACAGAAAACAATGACCACCCATGAAAAGAAAGTTTCAACAAAGGAAGCCGAGAGTGGCTAATTCCAAGTAGCTGGCTTCGCAAATATTTTCTTTACAACCATCTTAACATCTTAGTAAAAAAGACTGGCAACTCTTCTAAATTCACCCAAACCATGCAGAAATATACTAAAAAGGCTGGTGGGATAGATACACTGCTTACCTCTGCCAGCACACCTGTGGTCTCTCTCAGCTACAGTAGTTTTCAGGAGATGGCAGTATTCCAGCCATTAGTTCTCCTGGTGCCTAAGCAGATGGCAGCTTTCTAGTTCTCAAATCCAATCTAAATGCTCCTTCGAGCCCAAGCATCTTTAAAAACCCAGGGAGGGAGGAGGGATGAAAACAGGCAGGATCCAAACTCTCCAAATTTCTTTATTCACAAATACTGTCTCCATCAATCGGAATCTCTATGAAAGTTGTTGTTAGACTTTGGGAAATGCGGGCTAGAATTAAGATAGAAGCGGTTCCCCATTACCTGTACACCGATGGACCCAAATATCTTCAGTTGATATATAATATAAACCAAAAAATAGATAAACCAATTTTAGTGCTTCTAGGCACGCTTACTATCTTACATCACAAATAACAAAAACCGGAGTTTTCCACACCAAAACAATCCTCTCCTAGTTCCTCTGATCAACCTTTTATCCACACCCCACACCATTCCTTGCACACAGGGAGCTTCTCATGACCTTTCCCTCCCATGGCAGTCCCACCACACACCACCTGGGGGAGCCAAAGGGACACTGACTGCCTCACCACAATGGAACCACGAAAAAAGCCTCCTGAAACCTCTCTACTGTGCTTAATAAAAATGCAGAGCAAAGTCTGCCTGCAGAAAGAATACGTGGTTCATGAATGGGTCGCAAGAACGGGAAGAGTCATGCCAGGTCACATGTGTCCATGCTCGTGA
>NW_011921424.1:0-1626 GCF_000151845.1 Pteropus vampyrus
CAGGTCACAGAAGCCCTGTAACCTTACAGGTCAGCCTCGCCGGCAGGGGAGGGTGAGGAGGAGCAAATGGAAGCTCCCTGAGGCCAGAGCCAGGGTGAAGTGGAGAAGGACCTGCGTGTCGTCCTGTGCGTCGTCACTCGGCACTCCACGGTGACTGGACGTACGAACAGATGTGCCTGCTTTGGTGGGTGGGGCGGGGGGCAGGAGAGCCTGCCGGCAGGAAGCAGCCCCAGAGGAGTGTGAGAAGTCAGAGGACCAGGGGCCAGGAGAGACCCCCTGGGCTGGAGGGACGTGCCGGGTGTGGATACCGGACCCGAGACGTCACCGCGCGGAGCCCCCTCATCGGCTTCCCCAGAAAGGCCACGAAGGGGCGAGGGCGAACACCCTATGGCTGTTCATCGGCAAGCTGGAGTCTGTGATTCCCGGTCTGGGTCAGAAGGCTTGGGGCCGAAGCTGCCTCGGAGGACCAGCCCCCTTTCGTCTCCGCCTGGGGGTGCTCGCCAGCGGGCATGTTTGAGAGTTTGGGGGCCCAGACATTCGAAAAGCGTTTCAAGACATCTGAAGGCCTGGGAGGACACGTGGCTTTGCTTAGGCCCCGAGCGAGCCGCCTTTCTTGTGGGATCCAGCCGTTCTCTCGTGGAGCCCAAGGAGCCGGGAGGGAAAATGGAAAACAAAGTTTGCGGGAATTATCACAGCTTCCTCCCTTCCTCGCCGCCCCTCCTTCTCTTTCAAGTTGACAGAGGGGGGGCTCGCCCCTCCCAGATTTTTTGCAAATGTGCAATGGAGAGTTCTCGCCGTCCCGGGCACCACATTTGATTCTGATTTGCGCCCGGAGTGTGATGACAAGCGGCCCCGGCTGATAATGGACGAGGCCAAGCTCTGCTGGGGTGAAGCCCGAGGCCCCGCCATCCGTCCTGCTGCCGCAGCGATCACTCAGCCGGTCAGGGAGTCTGCGAGCCCCAGCCCTGGGGGTTGGGGAGGCGAGGAGCCGACAGTGGAAAACCCCAAACCGGGAAGACCCGGGGAGCTGAGGGGGGCAGGGGTCCCCGCGGGAGCCAGGGACCACGCAGGCTTAGGTGGATGACGAGGCAGGGGCGAGGCGGGGACTGGCACGTTTCTGGACGGGGCAGGGTGGGCGGTGGCCGGCCGGGCGTCTGGCCGTGGCCTCTGCGGTGCGTCTGTGCTGGGGAGTCACGTCGCTTTGAGAAAAGCGGGCGGAAGACACCCCTTTACCTTAGCTTTTGGTGACCTCAGTGCTGAGGGGGAGGGGCAGCATGTTTTTATCTGCAAGGAAACAGAAATATCCATCCAGACAAAAACGTGAGTAGACAACAAAGACAGAGCGGCTATGAGGTCTCTCGAAGCAGTTTATAAACTGACCACCACACGCGGGAATTGGATCTGTAACGGAGGAAAAGTCATTTTCCAGCCAAAAAGTAAAAAAAAGTTAGAGTGCCGCTGTCGCTGGCGGCTTGCCCGACCGGGGGTCCCGACCCCGCCGCTCCGCCGAGGGCCTCTGCCCTGAGCCTCGGGTCACGCTTTCCACTGTGGCCCTCGGCCACCTGCCCGTGAACGTCCACCTGACAGCAGGACCCGGCAGAGGGAACGCTCTCGGCCCGTCCCGAA
>NW_011921425.1:0-1488 GCF_000151845.1 Pteropus vampyrus
TCAGCTTCTAATCTTATGTTAGAAGGTACCAATAGAACAATTTTCAGAAAATGACAAAAACATTGCATAATTTTACAGTTTTAAAATATTAGTATGGTTATACGCACACACACACACATATACACTTTAAAGGGGGAAAAAAATAACTTCCTGTTGTGTCTTCGAATGGCTTATGAATTCCGTAATTTGCTGTTAGACAATGTTGTTAAATTTTACTCTCAATTCTCATACAACTCCCAGCTCCCCAAGCCATGTGGCTTAAGGCAGATAAAATTGGCTTATGACAAGTAATGTAAGCACACTTCACATTTTTCCACCTGTAAAACTACTGAGGTGTTATGGTGTTCATTTTTAAGATTTTTGGAACTAAGTTGTTAATGAGTATTTATTTTCAGAATTTTGTCTTCTGGACAACTTTATTGCCACATTTGAAAATAACCAAGCTTTATCTTAGGCTCCTTGAGAAGAATTTCATTTTTAATTCGAGATTAAAATTAATATAAGGAACATTTTATATGTGTGTTTTGAAAAGCTATGGATAAGGAATTCCTATTTTAAAAATGTAAATTCAGCATATTCCCCTTCACTTTTTGAAAATTATGCAAAAACAATAAAAATAAACAGAAACTAACACCAAATTCATCTTTGAAAAAAAATTAAGAGATATCTGAAAGCACAAAGCAGAAAACATGAATTAGATCTTCCAAAAGCCAAGGTCTCAACGCTGATGATGACGTTTTTATGTTATAGCAAAAAGACACTCTTGACTACAGTTATCAAAAAGGCCACACAGACACAAATTTAAATTCTGACAGACCCTGTGGTACAGCACCAAGTATGTCTTATTTGCAACAACGGCAGTGAAGTTCTCAGGGTGATGACTAGGAGTTTGACAGGGCTTGCTTTGGTTACAAGCACAAGCACAAGAGTCAGGCACTGAACAAGAAATCACAAAGGTAACACTTATTTTGAGAAAGTCTACTGGTGGTTGAAGTTAGAAAAGACATCTTGAGAACAGACAGGTGAGAAATCTCACACTCATCATTGATAATAAGTACCTTACATGATACTCTTTGAGTGGATGTCCAAGAATTTTCATTTAATTTTCTTTACATTTTAAGTGCAATAGATTTTTTTCTAAAATGTTTTGATTTTGACTCTTCTAGGTTGATGTCCCCAATTATACAGTTTCCTCTTTCTAAACATATATTTTTAGAAACAAAGCAAGCAATTCTTTAATAATTAGTGGAGAAAAAAAGCCTTTTCACAATTTAGCAATAAGGCATAGAGTGTCCATTTTTGGCATTATTATTAAACAATTTTGAAAATATGAACTAATCATTTTGATAAGAAAGAAATGAAGTATAAAAATTAGATAGGAAAAAATTTAAATTGTTCATTATCTTCAGATATGACTATATACTTTGAAGACTTTACTTACTGAAAAAAACTTGACAATTTCAAATAATAAAGATTTTAGTAAGTTGG
>NW_011921426.1:0-1220 GCF_000151845.1 Pteropus vampyrus
CAGGATGGTCAGTGCCGGCCTCTGGGATGAGGTGATGTTTGAGCAGGGAAGAAAGGGAGGGAGGAAGCCTATTGATAACTGGAGGCAGAACATTCTGGGCAGCGGGCACAGCGTGTGCAGAGGCCCTGCGGTGGGCACAGGCTCGCCGTGTTCCTGGCGAGCCGGGAGCAGAGTGTGTGAGGCGATGGGGCCAGGCAGTGGGGTGAGGACTATGGAGCAGAGTCGGGACAGGATCTAGCTTAAGTTTTACCAAGACTGTCTGTGTGTCCCACCGTATGGGTACCGGTCTGCAGGGGACTCTGGGGACAGACATCCCTTGGTAAATGCCACCAGTTCCCACACCAGGGGCCAGCTATCATCGGTAGATTTCTAGGGCAGGAGAGAGGAGGACGCAAAGGTCAATAGGGACATTGTCCCTGTCTCTGTCTCCGTGTGTCTGCCCCACCCGTGCCAGCGAGCAGAGACATGGGCTGCAGGCAGCTGGAGGCCCATGGCCAGGGACACCAGAGCCAGGCTGTCCCGATGCCTGAGACTCGGCCATTACAGCACAAGCTCTCCCCTGCGAGAGGGTTTGAGGGTGAAGCGGAGCCCGGAGACGGGGCGCCCTGCCCAGGGCCGCTCATCAAGCCAGGAGCAAGGCCAGGGCCAGAGCTGAGCCCAGAGGAGGAGGGCGCTGGGAGCCTGGGGGAAGAGGCCACAGCCACCAGCGCTTCCAGGAGCTGGGCCTGGTCAAGCAAGCCTTCCCTACACGTGTGTGCACAGCCCTCGCTCCTGGCCCCCCGACCACTGTGCCTGGGAGGTCGCCTGTGTCCTGAGGGAGGTTCGGGCCTGTATGAGGGACGGTCTGCCTCAGCTGAAGGCCGTGTTCAGAAGAGCAGGCTGTTCTGACCCAGGGCTGCGTGCCCTCGCTGAGCCTCCCCTGGGGGTGACCGGAATGGCTGCCCTACTTACAAGGCCTGCGGGTTCAATGAGAGGACTCCTGCAGAGTGGGGCGGGGCAGGGCAAGGGCCGCCCGCTGGGAGGGTGGGGGACACTGCTGGTGAGACCAGAGGGAGGGAAGGGGTTGGATTTTCTGGGCCGCTGCTCCCTTTGTGAGGCCCCGGCTCCTGGAGCCCGGAGGAGTCGGCATGGGAGGCGGGAGAGAGAAATGGACCAGGTAGGCCGCTGGCTCAGGTCTCCCATGGAAGGGCAGGCCGGGCGGCAGGCTCCCTGGGGGTGCC
>NW_011921427.1:0-1245 GCF_000151845.1 Pteropus vampyrus
GTACCCCCTGGACACAGAGTCCCCTCTGAGGTTGATGCCTCAGGTCAGAGGCCTTTCTTGCGGGCCCCTCCTGATGAGCTGCCCGTTTAGCTGGGAATAGAAAGCCACAATGCCACCTGGTAAGTAAGCCCCGTGGCACTGTCTCCAGACCTGCAGAGGGTGATAGCTTGTCTTAGGTGCCTGTGTGAGCACTGGCCCGGCCACTCCCAGCATGAGGCCAAGGGGTCATGTCCACATCTACCAGGTGGGGCTGACGAGACTCTCACTGGGCACTGCAGGGCTGGGCACGGCCAGGCGGTGGGGGGGGGGGGTGGCACACGGCCGGTGCCCCGGGCTACCAGGAGTCCCTGGGGTGAGGCTGCAGGACCCCTGGGGTACAAGCGAGAGCCGACCCACAGCCAGGGGACAAAGGCCATGCTGTGCTTTCTCCATTGTTAGTGCTATTTTAAGTGTTACCATTCATTGGAAGCGTCTTTTCTGTAGTTTGGGTACAGAGGATTGTTGATTTGGATGTTACTTTTACATATTACTCGACATCCAAACTATCTAATTGTCTCTTTTCAACTTTTCTTGAGGTGAAGTTCACATAACATGTCATTAACCACTAGAAGGGGCAGTGAGTACAGCCCCAGGCCTGGAACTCGGACGTCTCTCCGAAGGAGCCCACCCCGTGCACCCTGCCACCCTCTCAGCCTCTCACGGCCACCAGTCCACTGCTGCAGATTCGCCTGCTTTGGACAGGCCAATGACAGGGCCTGCGTGGGGATGCTCCACCTGCACTGCCCCCGCAGGCCACTGGGTGGCAGCAAAGATCGCCCCTGGGGTGGCTGAGGTGTCAGCTTGCCTGATGGGGGGGGGGGGTGGGCAGCAGCCCAGGGAGCAGCCTGGGCCGTGGTGGTGGTGGGGTCCCCCATCAGGCCCACCACCCCAGTACCTCTGGTGGTTCCTGCCACGTCCCAGCCCGGGCCGGGTCTTGGGGGCCGTCCGGGGGCCGTCCCCAGAAAAGTGCTGGGCACCCCAGAGGCATGGTTGGGGTGGAGATGGCCACCCCAAGAGACCTGGCCTTGCAGGGGCTTGTCAGCCTGGGGAGCGGGGAGAGGGCGGGGCCAGCACCGCTGACCCTGGGGCACTGGGGGTGGGGGCTATGATTTATAGGATACCAAGCCTTTCATTGTTTTAATATGTTGGGTCAGCAACGAATCCGGACTTCTTAATTCTGGTCCCCTTTCCTTCTAAAGACATGCT
>NW_011921428.1:0-2900 GCF_000151845.1 Pteropus vampyrus
CATCTAAATTGCATGCTCTTATTCTTGACAGGGTTCTGATTCCTTCTGCCCTTCTTAAAGCCTGGCCCTTTCCCACTTCCTCTAATGTACAAGACCATTTCATCATCCAGGCATTCTTACATGACGCTAGTGTGTTCGGCATAAATAATATTGGATATATTACTTTTATTGTGATGAAGTTTACAGCATATTTATGCTACCTTTAATCATTTGTGACTACATCGGTGAGTAGCATTGATTACGTTCACAGTGCTGTGGACCTATCACTGCTGTTTAGACCCAAAACATTTCCAGTAATAAATCACTCTGCCTTGACCCTCTTTCCAAACCTTGTGATCTCCTCTTTTCTGTTTCTAGGAATTGGGTTTTTTCAGAAACCTCGTATCAGTGGAATCATAAATTGTTGTTTTTCTCGGTAGGCCTGATGTGAACACGCCCAACATTTTTGCAGTGACAATCTATATTGTACCCTATTTAAAATCTAACACATGTGTTTTGCCTGAATAGTATCCCACTAGGTACACACACCACATTTGATTCGTTCAATACTTGAAGAAATTAGGGGTTCTTGCCACCATCTGACTATTGTGAATCACGCCATTATGCACATTGGTGTATGTATGAGACACTACTTGTGAAATATGATAAAATGGTCCTGTCAAAACTCACAGAATGTCAGAGCTCAAAGAGTTTTTATAGACTGTATGGACTTTTACTTAAGAAACATGTATTGATATCTTTTCATTCATTTTCTCCAATGTATCGTAAAAATGTCAGATATTCCTAATAGGAGAAACGGGAACTAGAATATAGGACTTTTGTGTATTATCTAGTTAACTTATGTGTTAATTGAAACCTGTTCTAAATAACGTCTATCAGGGAGGGAGTTTTCAGATAATGTTGCAAAATCAGCTAATGTGTGAACATGAACTAGAGAGCTCGTTTACTATTGAACATGAGCCAGATTTGAATTGTCTGTGCATCCTGACCTCCATGGAGACTGCACCACTGATGGACTGAATACTCGTGTATTTGTACGGATGAAATAAAAGATAACTATGACTGCCTTTTTGCCATAGCCACTTAAATATGGGACACTGAAGAATTTCTCTGGAAGTACCTTAGTGAGAACTACTTCCACAGTACCTTCATCTGGCTCGTCGATAATGGATGCCGTGTATTGCGGCGAGAAACGGACTCTTTGAGCCCGATTCTTGCTTCCCCTCTGAGAAATAGAAGGACCATACTCTGCTACACTTGCTTCTTCTTCCTGACTGTGGCCTGGGAAATGCATGACAATAAAGAGAACTGTAGACATCTGGCTTGCAGAAGGCAACAGAGAAATTAGGAATGATTTCTCCACATCTACCCAGATGACCCTTCTGAAGCCAACTGAGACTGAAGGAGATCGTGCATTTTGGTGTGCATATAAAACATCCACCAGATAGATTTTGTGGGCGACTACCTTAATTTAGTTGAGCCATTCTAAAGACACAGCAAAGCACAGTGACTGCTTCTGGTCTCTGAGATGTCAAACTCATTTAGAAGCTGCTTGTTGTGATGTGATCGCCCTGATTCTTAACTTCTTTGGGACAGAGGCTAAGGAGCGACTCCAGCTCTGAGAGATGTTTACAGTGCTATGTGGAGCCTCAACCTTGTAGAATCTTAGAGCGAACCAAAAGCTTGTGGACCCTACAGGTGTCACTCCAATGACTACAGCAAGTCGGCTGTTAGATCCAACTATGGCCCCCCCAGACAGCGCGACCACTGGGGCCTCCCATTCATGATGGGCTGTGTGTGGGAGCCGGTTGGCGCTTCCAGGCATTGCCACAGATTCTGAAACTCCCTTGCCCTGTGGCTGATGACCCTGTGACAGAGTGGTGAGTACAGGACAGTGGTCAAGAGCATCAACTTAAGGACCCACACCTGAGTCACAATATGCCTTTCACGAAGAAGGTCAAATATTTCAGCCATTCTTCACTGCACGACTTTCATCTGAGGAGATGGATTAGTAACAAACGTCCAGATACAGTCGGGGAGCGGAAAGAAGGAGTTAATAATGTAAAGTGTACAGTAGTGAGGAGGTTTCTTTAGAAGATGAAAGCATGTCTTGTGTTGTGTGAGTGGGTCAATCTCCTGAGAAAACACAATCTCACGCAGACTCACGGTCACAATCACACCACACAAACACATAAAAACCCCAAATGTCTGAAAACACCCGAACTTCACACCAACGTATTATCCTCACTTCTGAGGACTAAACAACTGACCAGAGAACTTTCCTGTGTGACCACTTCCTTTCATTACACCCCTAACCCTCATCCCCGGGGCAGGATTGCAGAATCAGGGGGGCTTCCACACCGAATCTGCAGGAAAGCCCCACCTTCTTTAGCACCTAGCTTTATCGTTAGCAAGCGAGTGATTCAAAAATACATACATTTTTCACCGGGTCCGTTGTACGCCTGTCATGGGAGAAAGGAAAACACTGTGAGGATCATATCCCCCTGGACACTATTCGCCCAGGCCTTGTGATCTCTTGATGACTCGAGGACACCAGATGGGAAACAGCGCCTGAGTCAACGACCACTAGAGAAAATGTACAGAACATCTGTGGGGAAGCTTGAGTACTTCTTGGAAGCTGTCTCAAGCCTCTTTGATTTGGCAAATACAAAATTCTCTTTTCCTGGAAGAAACCGCTCTGTAGAGGACACTGCTTATGACCCTAGAGCCTGTATGTATTGCTGCCCTTTTTGAATGCCCTCTTGTATCAGCTTTCACTCGACATTCTTCTATCTAGTACACTGTCTCTGTCATCTAGCAAGTACATGCTCACATTTTCAGATTGTCATTTTATTGAAAAAGAAGTAAAGTAACATTTCCACTTCTGAGGGTGGAAAGCC
>NW_011921429.1:0-1290 GCF_000151845.1 Pteropus vampyrus
TCATTTTAGAATTGGTTTTTCCTATTTCTGCGAAAAATGTCATTGGAATTTCGATAGGGATTGCACGGAATCTGCATATTGCTTTGGGGGGATGGACATTTTAACAACATCAATTCTTCCAATCACGAACAGGGAATATCTTTTTATTTACTTGTGTCCTCTTCGATTTTATTCATCAATGCATTATAAGTTTCAGTGTATAGATTTTTCGCTTCCTCGTTTGAATTTATTCCTCGGTGCTTTCTTCTCTTTGGTGCCATGATAAATGAGATTCTTTCCTTCATTTCCTCTCCAGAGAGATCATGGTCGGTGTAGAGATGCACAAGCTATTGCAGTATCATTCAGAAATGTTTCCATGACCTTCCTCTTCCTCCTGAGCTCCATCGAGGCGCCAGGAAGTGGGATTTGAGGGAAAGTTCTCTAAGACTTTAAAAGAACAAATCATCATTTTCTAATACAGAGCGGGGAGAGTCAGGAACCTTCCCAGTTCTCTGTACGAGACTAAAGCGTCCAAGGGTGGGTAACGGGCAGGTGGTGAGAAGTCATCAGGATCGCTAGAGGCGAGACCGGCCCGCACAGAAACCGATATTGTTCACCTACCACCGCGTTAAACAGGTGCGCGGAGGGCAGGCGAGTGTGATTTCCAAGCGCGTCCCTGAAGGTGTCCCTGGATCAGAGCCAAGAGCTGCCCTCCCCCCCTGTGCCCCGGCTTTGAGGCTGGAATGGAGCAGAAAGCGGGGAGGGCACGGCCTCTCTCCTGCACAAGGACATCCGCCTCCTCCTGCTTCGAAGCTCCCCGGCCCGCGGGCCCCGGGTGTGGACTAGAGCTGTGGCCCGGCTCCGGTTCCAGCTCGCGGGCGGCAGAGGGTGGACGTCTCAGCTCTGCAGCCATGTGACCCGTCCCTATGGCAGGCCTTTGCCTGCAGACCTCTCTCTCTCTGTCTCTCTCTCTCTCTCTGTCTCTCTCTTTCTCTCTGTCTCTCTGTCTGTCTGTCTGTCTGTCTGTCTGTCTGTCTGTCTCTCTCTCTCTCTCTCTCTCCCTCTCTCTCCACTGGTTGTATTCCTCTGGAAAACCCCACTAACAAATTAGAAATTACAATAACCATAAAAGCAATGAAAATTGCGCTACTGAGTAATCAGCCTACCAAAATTAATAAGGCCTTTTTGAGGCAAATAATAAACTTTCTCTGAAAAGCTTAAAGCAGGACTTCAGTAAGTCCTAGAGGTACACCACGTCCGTAGGTGGCTAGTCCCACATCGAAAGATGGCAATGCTCCTCAAACGAAAATA
>NW_011921430.1:0-1133 GCF_000151845.1 Pteropus vampyrus
GCGGTTCTAGATGAGGAGGGTTGTGCAGCTAAGATACAGGACTCAGCATTATCTCGATCTGTGAGACAAGATTTATGTAACAAGATTTATAGCCCTAAGGAAGATTTTGTCAAACACTGAGGGCGTGGGTGCAAATTCTCAGTTGTTTTTCCTAGTTACAAGTACAAAGCGAGGCTAAATGCAAGAGCACCTGTCTTTACCTCAGTTTACTTTCCTGACGCAGCAGGATCGGGCCCACGGCTACAGAATCGCACATTCACTAAGGCTCCTTCTCAGTCTATAAGCTAATTCCGTGAGGTGTCGTTTAGAAGCCCAGGCATTATACACTCTGGATTATTAAAATGGTTAACTCGTGTCTTCAGAGCTCACGTAACTTACGCAACACAGGGTTCAGAATCTAAAAGATGACAGACTGCGGTGCAGTAAAAGACAGGACCCGCTCTCTCCTCCCCCCAACTCCCTCTTCCTCTCCCCTAAGATATTTTGATGGTCGATGGGCTCAATGGAAAGCATGTTTGAAATTCAGACTTTCCTGGAATGATGCATGATCATCTGAAGGAAACATCGAGATAGGTATTCCGTCTATGTGATCGGTTCAAGGATGGTTATTTCACTCTCTTTAAAATTTCAAACTTCTTATTATCCCATGCCCCCCAAATTACTGCCCTTTCTACAATTCTAAACTTTTTTTTTACGTGGGGGGAGGAGGACAGGAAGTTTTCATTTGTGATGAGATCCCAAATGGCTAGGAATAAAATAAAATGAGATAAAGTAAGAAATAAGGTACCTTGCCTGTTTTAATGAGCAGGTCTCAAACCTGGCTATACCCTATAGTCACCCAGAGAGCTTTCAACAACAACAAAAAAAAAAACGGACGCCTGAGTCCTACCTTAAACACTCGAATTAGAATTTATTGGGGTGAAACCCCAGTTAACTATATTTTGAGGTGTGATATCTGTGAACTTAAGTGAGAAACTAAAAAATATCTGGTGCTTTTAACATAAACATTTACTTATTTGTAAGCCTAAAGAATAATACTGAATATTTTTTTCTACCACTAAACACTTAGGGTACTATCACTTTTACAGTTTATCCTTTAGGATCTTTGCTTTAAAAAAAAAAAAGTTTTACTG
>NW_011921431.1:0-2896 GCF_000151845.1 Pteropus vampyrus
TCACAGCAGCTCCCCACCCCAAAACTTCCTGACAATTCTTGGAGCCTGAGTGGCGAATGACCAACCCTGTGAGGCCCCTGTAAACCTATTTCCTACAGCTGCACAATTTCAAAGCTGAGTGGAAGCAGGAGAAAGATGAGTTGAACCAGATCCTCGAGTGGAGTTTTTATGTTTTTTTCATCTTGTTTTAGAGTAGTTTTTGTTGTTTGAGTAATGAAAGTATTGTGAAAATATCAGGGGCAATGAAGGGACTTGGGGTAAGGAGTAAGCTCGCAATGCCACGATCAGCCTCCGTCCATGCCCCTTTCTTCTCGAGGCCAAAGCACACACCTAGCAAGCACAAGGAAAAGTCACTACACCACCCTTTTATGAGAAAAAAACATATATTGGGGAAAAGTAAATATTTTGAATGTACTAATGAGAAAACGCTTCTCTACATGGAGTGATTTTTTTTTTTTCTTGGAGACATATTTGCCTACTAGAAAAGCTAGTGAAGCATGGACCATGCAAGACACCTTCTTGAAAAAGACAATAATGCCTTGGGCAATGTGGTTAGTGGCCTGGCGTGCCTCGCATCTTTGGCCTATACTGGCAGGCACTCGCTAGAGACAGTGTCTTCTTGTGGGGTAGAGATGGGAGGCAACTCAGTTCCAGCTGCTCATCATCGAATCTGACACTTTTCAGGGACTGCCCCGTCTGACGTGCCTTTCCCTGATGGACAATTCTGGTCCTAGGAGTCAGCCTGCTGACTGCAGGCCATGTAACTCATCATTCTCGCTTGCTCTGTGTAGAAAAGAATGCTGTAGGCAGCAGACACACACACATACTGGGGCTGGGTGTTCCCGTTTGTGCTCCTTTAACTTCGTGGCATGAAGTCCATGGTGAATGGCCATTTTCTTTAGAATCTGTCCCACAGCTGTCATGAGCTCATGAGCCTCCACATTCTCGCTGTCCAGAATTGATCTGCTTTTGACTGACTGTTGGCTCTGGGCAGTGGCTGATTTGGGCTTGCACTTTTGCAAAGCATCTTGACCTTGGAATTTTTTATGGGGGAAAATCCTCATTTTTCTTTTGAAGAAGCTTTGTAAAACACTTTGTTTTTTCTCTGGCAGCAGCTGGAGGTATTTCTTCCCAACAGAGCCTACAGTTTTTCTGGCTTGGGCAGAGGAACTCATACTCCTGTCTTGACAGGTCCCCAATTTCTCGAGCTTTTCTGCATGCTCTCCTGGGTTGGGCCACCTGCAGTCCTCTCTCTCATAAGTAGGGACAAACATCTCGCTCTGATTCTTCCAAAAGCCTTGATATCTTTTGGTCCTGGGCTCCTGCTGCTCTGGACTGCTGCTTGAGGCTGCCTTGAGGCCACACAGCATCTGGAAAACTAGCTTGTTTCCATTGGGCACTCCCTGGGGATGGCACTGAGGCACCTGAGAGGCCAAGTTGTCAGTAGCAAGGGGCTTGTGTCTGGGACACTCGTGTGGCAGGTTCTCTGACTGTACCTTTACGTTGGACTTAAACTCACTAACCATCTCTGTGTTAAGGCGTGGCTCTCCTGGATCTTGGAGAACAGTCATTCTAGGGTATAGGGGACTTTTACTGGTCCCTGGAGCCTCTAAACTACTCAAATGTGCATTTTTGTTTTGGGACTTTGTCAGCACATTGGTTCCAAGATGTCTCTAGACTCTGGTTGAAAAGCAGGGGACAATGTGGCTTTCCCTGCCTCCCTGGCTTCCTTGGCCCTCAAAGATTGGGGTCCTATGTTCATCTCTGGCACTGTTACCTGATGGCTGGGGTCTCGTGAGGCATGTAGACCACTCTTCCCTCCTGGCTCGTTCCTGGACATTGTTGAACCTGGACTGGGCTCTGTGCTGTCCTTCATGGCCCACTCCACAATCCCACTCTGCCAGGTGAGTGTGATGGCCTGAGGTGGCGACCTGCCCTCCTGTCTAGCCAGAGAGGCCTTTGTGGTCCCATGGTCATCACCAAGTGGGATCTGTCCCAGAGCCCTCTGGATTTCCTCACACACAGGTAAGGGGGCCAGGAGAGGCCTCTCCAGGGTGGGAACTGACTCCTCTCCTATCGCTTTCTCTCCCAGATGGGGCTGAGGAAGTTTTCCAAGGACCTCAGCAAGCTGGACTATCGAGTGGTCTCCAGGGACACAGGGAGCTGAGGGCCGAAAGGCAAACTGCAGAGTGGGTGAGGGTTGAACCTTTTTCAACGTAAAGTGATTAATGGACTTGATGAGCTTGAGGGGCAGGCCCCACATGTGCCTCACCCAAAACTTTGTCATATGTGCTTCCAGCATCTTTTGAGTGTTTGTGTCGAGGAAGGAAACCCTGTGGGAGGTGTTCACCCAGGGTTCCCAACCCTTTAAGATTCCCAAATTCCTGGTTTCCATGTGAGCGTTGGACTTGGGAGAAGCATGGTTGACAGCAAGCCAGGATCGACGCACACTCACAGGGATTAAACCCTCGCTGGTTTGCCCCCAATTCCTGCCTAAATGGCCTTTTGGGATGTTTTCTAGATTTTTGTCTAAGCTCCTCGGCAAACCACTTGTCAAGTCCTTTCTTAAAAGCATCCAGTCATTTTCTGACCCTTCAGAGTCTACTTCCTGAAATGCCACTATAGGCCTCTCGGAGGACCTGGGACACTGATCTAGAGAAAATAGCGTTTGAGTACTTTATTGGGGGAAATGTGTATACAAATTGAGAGACGAGAGAAAATATCAGTTTGTTGATGTATCAGCTTAGCTATTGCCAAGCACTTCAGTTACTTATCACTGCCATAACAAACTGCCCCAAAACCCAGTGGCTTAAAATGACAACATTCAATAATTTAGGTCAAAATCATGCAATGCGGCCAGGACTCCTTGGAAATGGTCATCTCTACTCTATGCAGA
>NW_011921432.1:0-1675 GCF_000151845.1 Pteropus vampyrus
TACAGGCTATTACTAGACATAAACTTTCAGTAGCATCTCCTGTAACTTTAAGGTAAATCTAAAATTATTCAAAATAAAAAAGTTATTTGAAAAATAATGAAATAAAGTTGTCATATAAATAAAATCTGAGAGTAATTGTCCAATAGAAGCAGACTATAAGATACAGTCTAAAAGAAATTCTTTATACTAAAGGAAAGTGATTCCAGATGGATGTATAAAATTACAGGAAGAAATAAAGGACAACGGAAAATATAGATATATGAGTAAATATAAAAGGACATTGCTGTTTAAATCAACAATAATATATTTCTGGTTTTTAATATATATAAATATAAGATATTGACTATAATGGTATAAATGTCAAGAGAAATGTAAATTAAGTTAAACTGTTATAAGTTTATTGTATTGTTTAGAAATTATGGAAATATAAATGATAGGACTACATGAAGTAAAGATGAATACTGTAATGTCTAGGGTAATTTCTAAAAAGTAATAAATATGTAAACAAGCTAAAAGAAGAAGTAAAAAGAAGTAAATTCAATTTTTGATTAATTGTAAAGAAGGCAAGAAAAGATTTTTAAAAGAAACAAATTCCATATGGAGCAAAGAAAAACAATTATTGAGATGTTGTTAATTACATGTAAATGAATTAAGCACTATTTAAAAAAAACAAATGGATTTAAAAATCCAAATGCTCTCTAAAGAGATCCATTTTAAATATAAACACAGATTGAAAATAGGATGAAACATACACCATACAAAGGATAACAAAAAGAAATTTAATGTGACTATAATAATATCAGGCAAAGATTTTACTACAAAAATATTACTAGACATAAAAAATATATTTCATAATGAAAAAGAGTCAATTCAACAAGAAGCCAAAACAACTTAAACTTGTATATACTTAGTAATATACCTTCAAATTGACAGGATATATATATATATATATATGCATATATATGCATATATATATATATATATATATATATATATATATATGTACGGGATTAATTATGATGATTGTGGATTTGTCTATTTTTCATTTTAATCCTGTCAATGATATTCTAGATCTTGATTTGTGTGATAATTGCATTTAACGTTCATGTATTGTACATATGTATACCTCAATAAAAAAGTTTATAAAAATGTGTTACGGGCCAATTAACCAGATAAAAATAGTTAATTTAATATATTTCTTTTATATTTATCAAATCCCTGAGACTGAATAATGAATAGTTCTATATTAGAGATTGCTAGCATGTTTAAGTGATGTTTAATGGAGATAAAAGGTCATGAAACTCATTATAGTTATAAAGACATTTTGATATCCAGTATATTAATTACATATTAATTATCTCATTACCCTAAACACATAATGAGAAATATGAGTCAAATTGTGTTTTAAGATATTTTAGGAAAGACATAATCTTCTTTATAAAAATTATGGAAACAGGATATTACCACACATATTTTTAGATCTAGGAAAATCAATAACAGTAGCTAAACTTTGACAAACTTTTAGATAAGCAAGTTCTAAAATTAGTTTTTTTTTCTTTCTAGCATTGTTTTGGACAATGCTATTAGAATAGGATATTCTAGTATACATTATATTCTTTAGATACTTCAATTTCATTCAATTTTCTTAAACAATTTTCTAAGACTTATATTTTCC
>NW_011921433.1:0-2895 GCF_000151845.1 Pteropus vampyrus
TTGAGCAGAGAGGTACTGACACACAGATGTCTCCTGGCGGAACTGGCATCGAACGCTTTGTTCTATTCACTGGGGTGCTGGGGTTCTCCCAGGATTATAGGAAAACAGAAGCCTAGTTTTATTTCTGTATATGTGTGTTTTGAACGTGATAAAAATAAAATAACCTAATCGACAACATTACAGAAAATTTCTGAATATTCTCCCCCAGGCATATTTTTTTCCCCTGAACAGGTGAGGCTTTAAAAATATTATTTGCAATCCTAAGCAGACCTGAATTTTAATATCTTGTGTTCTTTCCTCTTCATAGTGTAGGCATCTTCCTCTATGTCACTTTGCCACCATCATCTTTAACTGTTGTGCAGTGTTTTAGGGGCTCATAATCCCCTGATTTTTTCATTCCCTGTTTATTATCAATCACAGAGTGGCTTGTCGAAGGAAGAGCTTTGACCTAGTAAGCAGCTCTGAGAAACTGGGGTAGAGAAGTGATAAAGAGGGGATTCTCCAAGCAAGTAGAGGGGGCAGGGGGCGCGGGGACCCGGCGTGGGTCCCTAAGACTGGACATCTCTCAGCCATGCCCTTCTCTGGCAGGGTCGCTAGCCTAGCAGACCTAGAAGTCCTCGCTGGACTTCCTGGTACCTTGTAGAAAAGACAGAAATGTAGGCAGAAGGCAAGCAACAGAATGATGGCATCGGGAGTGCTGGTTAATGAATGACTAGTAACTTGGAAACCTGATCCAAAATTGGGAAACGAGTCATCGAGACAGTAGTGTGGAGGGTGTGCACGTCCAGTTTGTGGATTATCTGAAGCTGGGCGTAGGCAGAAGTCAGTCAGCTGAAACATCATGCGATCCAAATACACAGTCCTGTCCTTGGGTTCAAAACGCTTCCTCCCCCAACAGGAAGAGAGAAAGGTGGCTTTGCGGCATCACGAATCTACAGTGCGGTGTGGTGGCCCCACAGCTGATGTGGTTCTCGGCAGCGTCAGTGGGTGGGCTGCATCAGAATGAGCGAGAGGGCGGCCCTGCCCTGTTTGGGCTGGCAGAGCCTTTCCTGGAGAAACGTTTTCCATATGTGCACTGTGATTTTAGGAGGAGCCTTTCCAGGAGAGGGATCATGATCAGGAGGGGATATATGGACAAGTAGAAAATGGGTGCTTAGCTGGAGAAAAGGGGGTGGTGCATGGGGCCATATGAGCAAGCCTGATCATCATCATCGTTTAATTATAGTAGCTGCCACTCATGGAGGTAGGCAATTTACAACCATTACCTTTAATCTCACAAGCTAAGTATTACCACTACTTCACAGATGAGGAAGCCGAGTCTTAGAGAAATTAAACGACTTGCCAAGTCACACAGCTGGAAAACCACAGAGCCGAGATCGGATCCCAGACGTATGTGAGGCCAACATTGCCTTTTCTTCCCACCAAATATCAATTTTTCAACAATCGAGGTATTGCCTGGCCAACGATTGACAAGCACTGGGGTCTTTTTAGTTCCTAGTTATGGAAGCGGTTCCAGTCGGGGCAAGCTACAGCGAGCATACTTTGTTTTAAAGCAAAGAACTTTCCCGACTCAGCTGTCAGGTAGAGTAAGCTGTCCTGACAGGTGGTGAATTCCAGAGTGACAAGTGGTATTCAAGAGGGTCAGCGAGCACTTAGTAGAGTTCTAGGGGGAATTCAAAGGTCAAATGAGGAAGCAAAAGAAATAAAATTGTATAACCCTCTGTACGAGTAAAGGTTCTTTGGTTGCAAGCAGCAGATACCGATAAGAAGTTATGGCTGCGCGAAGCAAACACACTATTTTTGCAGAGCTATGAGGTAGCTCGTGAGGTAGAAGGAAGTGGTGATCTGAACTTTAAAACAGGGCAGAAGTCAGGCTGGCTGTAGGCACTGGCCGGCAGCTGCTAATCTCAATTCAGCAGCACGGCTAGATGAAGCAGCATTGACAGTTGTCCCACCTTCTGTCACCCTAAGACAGAGTTCCAGACAGAGCTTCTGAGGGGCTTCGCCTGGATCCAGGCCCATCCCCGTGGCGCCTTGACTGACAGCAGCCACCGGGCAGGGTAACTGTACGGAGGAAATGAAGACACCAATACCAAAAGGTCATGGGCGCTGGGAGACCGAAATCTCCTGCATAGCAGAAGAAACCACCAGTTGTAATAGTGATTGATTCATTCATTGATTAATTAATGATTGGTTAGCTAACAGAAGCCTATTTAGAAAACATGGGTATAAAGAGCAAGCACCTATGTACCCACTACCCAGCTTAAATACTACCAGTATTTCAGGGGTTCCCCGAGCATCTCTCCCCGATCTCATCCACTTTCCCTCTCCGCTCAGCACTAATTGCTCCCTTGGCTTCCAGGTTTATCGTTCCTTTGCTTTTCTTTGTGATCTCATCACTCACCTCTCTAAAGAGCATAACGTTAGGTTTTTCGCGTTTCTGAACTCCGCGTCCATGGGGACGCCCTTTACGCCGTCTTCTACAGCATGTTTTTTCAGTCAGCGCTGTATTAGCGATTCGTCCGAGCTCGTTGCAGATTTCAATCCTTTTCACCGGATTGGATTGAAATTCCGGTGCGTAAATACGTGACGGTAGACTAGGCCATTGTAGAGGGACATCCGTGTGGTTTTCGGAAGGTCACGAATGCTGACACTGCTGTCTGTGACTGCTCTTGGCCGTGCACCTTGGTTCGTAGGTGCAGGTGTATTCAGGACGTGTGCCCAGAACTGGATGTCGGGTCACTAGGGTCGGAGTGTATTCAGCTTTACAGGATGATGTCATCTTGTTTTCCGAAGTGACAATAACCAAGTTGTACTCCAACTGGTGTCTGAGTCCCTGTTGTTTCATGGCCTTTGTCAGCGTTCAGTGGTTTCGTAGGATTGTTTAGCTCTGCC
>NW_011921434.1:0-2895 GCF_000151845.1 Pteropus vampyrus
TCAGACCCCGGGCGTTCAAGAGCCACAATTCAGCATGATCTCTTTTCATCCCATAGGCCCCGGGGCTCCTTCCTAAGGCCTCTGCTCCTTCCTGCTTTCCGCATGGGAATTCAGACTTCAGGACGGAAGCAGGCACCTCCCTCTCCCTCCCCTTTCTGCCTGGGATGGTCGTAATGGTCCCCGTGTACGCATTCAAAATGAAGAAATGAAAGGCTCAAAGGGGTGATGGCAAAGCTCATAAGGCACGGAGGCCGAAATCAGACCCACAGCTGTCTGCAGTGTCCCCCAACTGACCTCTTTCCAGCGGGTGATGGCCTCCAGGGACGGAGGGGCCAAAGCCTCCCTGGGTCCCCTGTCTGTGGGAGGCCTGGAGCTCTGCACGAGGATACAGAGAGGAATGAGACGCCGTTTGTACCTCTAGGGGCTCAAAGTGTCAGTGAGTGCTTCTGCAACTTCTGTACCCCAGTACCCGCAGACGACCGAGCATCGCCCTCAGAGCCCCGAGGAGCCGGGAGGGCCGTGAATTTGCCGCAAGTGAGCCGTATCTCGGAAGTCTGCAGTTCCGGCTCAAAATGGACGTCAGTAGAGTGCTTTTTGCCAGAGCTCCCCTAGATATAGCTATATCTATATCTGTATCTGAATCTATAGATATCTCTATATCTCTATCTCTCTCTCTTTCTCTGTTTCTCTCTCTCTCTCTCTCTCTATCTACCTATCTATCTATCTATGTATCTGTCTATTTCTCTCACTCTTTCTATATATATATATATATATGTACATATATATATATACATGTATATACCCGCAGAAGACCGAGCACCGCCCTCAGAGCCCCGAGGCGCCGGGAGGGCCGTGAATTTGCCGCAAGTGAGCCGTATCTCGGAAGTCTGCAGTTCCGGCTCAAAATGGACCTCACTAGAGAGCTTTTTGCCAGATCTACCATATACATATATATGCATATATATGTTCATCTATATGCATATATATGTATATGGTGGATTTTCGAAGGAAACCTGTGTGGACCCCTGGTCTACCGGAGAAGACAGGCCGCTCCTGTCACCTCCACCTCCCCGGAGTGTGGACCCCGGGCGTTCAAGAGCCACAATTCAGCATGATCTCTTTTCATCCCATAGGCCCCGGGGCTCCTTCCTAAGGCCTCTGCTCCTTCCTGCTTTCCGCATGGGAATTCAGACTTCAGGACGGAAGCAGGCACCTCCCTCTCCCTCCCCTTTCTGCCTGGGATGGTCGTAATGGTCTCCGTGTACGCATTCAAAATGAAGAAATGAAAGGCTCAAAGGGGTGATGGCAAAGCTCATAAGGCACGGAGGCCGAAATCAGACCCACAGCTGTCTGCAGTGTCCCCCAACTGACCTCTTTCCAGCGGGTGACAGCAGTCAGGGACGGAGGCGCCAAAGCATCCCTGGGTACGCTGTCTGTGGGTGGCCTTGAGCTCTGCACCCTGAGGATACAGAGAGGAATGAGACGCCGTTTGTACCTCTAGGGGCTCAAAGTGTCAGTGAGTGCTTCTGCAACTTCTGTACCCCAGTAGCCGCAGACGACCGAGCATGGCCCTCAACGCCCCGAGCCGCCGGGAGGGCCGTGAATTTGCCGCAAGTGAGCCGTATCTCGGAAGTCTGCAGTCCGGCTCAAAATGGACCTCACTAGAGAGCTTTTTGCCAGATCTACCATATACATATATATGCATATATATGTTTATCTATATGCATATATATGTATATGGTGGATTTTCGAAGGAAACCTGTGTGGACCCCTGGTCTACCGGAGAAGACAGGCCGCTCCTGTCACCTCCACCTCCCCGGAGTGTGGACCCCGGGCGTTCAAGAGCCACAATTCAGCATGATCTCTTTTCATCCCATAGGCCCCGGGGCTCCTTCCTAAGGCCTCTGCTCCTTCCTGCTTTCCGCATGGGAATTCAGACTTCAGGACGGAAGCAGGCACCTCCCTCTCCCTCCCCTTTCTGCCTGGGATGGTCGTAATGGTCCCCGTGTACGCATTCAAAATGAAGAAATGAAAGGCTCAAAGGGGTGATGGCAAAGCTCATAAGGCACGGAGGCCGAAATCAGACCCACAGCTGTCTGCAGTGTCCCCCAACTGACCTCTTTCCAGCGGGTGACGGCCTCCAGGGACGGAGGGGCCAAAGCCTCCCTGGGTCCGCTGTCTGTGGGTGGCCTGGAGCTCTGCACGAGGATACAGAGAGGAATGAGACGCCGTTTGTACCTCTAGGGGCTCAAAGTGTCAGTGAGTGCTTCTGCAACTTCTGTACCCCAGTACCCGCAGACGACCGAGCATCGCTCTCAGAGCCCCGAGGCGCCGGGAGGGCCGTGAATTTGCCGCAAGTGAGCCGTATCTCGGAAGTCTGCAGTTCCGGCTCAAAATGGACGTCAGTAGAGTGCTTTTTGCCAGAGCTCCCCTAGATATAGCTATATCTATATCTGTATCTGAATCTATAGATATCTCTATATCTCTATCTCTCTCTCTTTCTCTGTTTCTCTTTCTCTCTCTCTCTCTATCTACCTATCTATCTATCTATGTATCTGTCTATTTCTCTCACTCTTTCTATATATATATATATATATGTACATATATATATATATATATATATATATATATATATATATATATATATATATACATATATATATACATGTATATACCCGCAGAAGACCGAGCACCGCCCTCAGAGCCCCGAGGCGCCGGGAGTGCCGTGAATTTGCCGCAAGTGAGCCGTATCTCGGAAGTCTGCAGTTCCGGCTCAAAATGGACCTCACTAGAGAGCTTTTTGCCAGATCTACCATATACATATATATGCATATATATGTTCATCTATATGCATATATATGTATATGGTGGATTTTCGAAGGAAACCTGTGTGGA
>NW_011921435.1:0-1265 GCF_000151845.1 Pteropus vampyrus
ACTCTGTCCATCTCTGTCTCCTTATTAGAACATTTAGACTACTTAACATTATTGAAACATTAGGACTTAAGTCACCCTATATTTCACAATTCAGAATTTTTCATTAGGTTCTTTTTTATGTTATATTTCTTTTCTTTAGACTTTCTGTTTTTTTGCTGAGACTTTCTATCTTTTCGTTTGTTTTATTGTGCTCACAATTGATTACTGAAGCAATTTTACAATAGCTGCCCTAAAATCTGTGTCAAATAATTCTAAGCTTCTCTGTCACTTCAGTGGTTGCATCCATTGATGGTCATTTTGCATTATCTTTGAGATCTTGTTTTTTGGTATGACAGGTGATTTTTTTTTTTTTTAATTGAAACCTGGAAATTTTGAGTATTATGTTATGAAACTCTGGATCTTATTTAACCCTTCTGTTTTAACAAGCTTCTTCTCACCACTTCCATGGAAGTGAGGACCGCTGCCTCATGACTTTCAGGTGCAGGTAGAAACTGAAGTTCCCTACTCTTCATTTGTTGACATCTGTGGAGGGAGGCTCTCCTTATTGTTGGCAGGCACAAGAGTTCCAGGTTCTCACTAGGCTTCCACTGATACCTTCTTGTTCCCCCACAAAGTCTCCACTGACACTACTAGGGTGGTGGCCTTGTTCCTGCAGTGTTGGTGAAAGCCTTGACTCTTCACAAGTTCTCCTTTGACACTACCCCAGGGCAGAGGAGGATTGGCTGCTCGTTAGTACCTAGTGGTTTAGAAGTTCATATTCCCCATGTGGTTTTCACTGACACTGCAGGAGTTGAGAAAGAGACTTCCTTGTATACCGATGAGGGTGGACCATTCAGGGCCCCATTCAGCCTTTGCTAGCACTGGTGAGGCTTGAGCCACAGTTTTTCTGTGGTGTTAGACTAAAGAAGAGGTTTTTTTTCCCTAAAAGTTTTTCATTTTGCTAACCTGCTTGCTTTTGGCTAGAGGTGAAGCAGGCTTTTATTGTTTGTTTGTTTGTTTGTTTTGTCTGCCCCCAGTTTGCTGACTTCTTTAGCTCCAAGTCTGGGATAGATGAGGCAGAAAGAAAACCCAGGGAACTCACTAGTGTATTGTTCCTCAGAGTCTTCTTATGCTTTTTAAATGTATAATGTTTAGGACTTCTGGTTGAATTAGCAAGAGAGATAATGAAAAGTATTATTTCTTTTATCTATTTAAAAAAAGCAAACCTCCTGCCTCCCTCATTGCACTCGAGTTAGTTCTTTTCTCTGCCCCCTTTAAGAACCTGA
>NW_011921436.1:0-1444 GCF_000151845.1 Pteropus vampyrus
TCGGCCATAAAAAGAATGAAATCTTACCATTTGCAACAGAATGAAATCTTACCATTTGCAATCTTACCAGTGCAACACGGATGGACATGAAGGACATAATGCCAAGTAAAATAAGAGAAAGGCAAATACCATATGATCTGAATTATACGTGGAATCTTTAAAACAAAATAAACGAACAAACAAAACAGAAAGATTCACAAATACAGAGAACAAACTGATAGATGCCAATGGGAGGGAGATTTGGGGGCTGAGTGAAAAGGCGAGAAGAATAAGAAATACGAATTGGCAGTTACAAAAGGGTCTCGGGGATGTGAAGTATCGCAAAGAAATATAGTCAATAGTATGGGAAGAACTATGAGTAGTGCCGGGGGGGTACTGGACTTGTTGAGGGGAGCACTTATAAGTTATTTAAATCTCCAATCACTCTGCTGCACACCTGAAACTAATGGAGTATTGCACGTCAACTGTAATTGATAAGAATTTAAATTTTAAAAAAGTACGTGGCCTTTTCATCTACACTTCCATCCTGGTCCACCAGAGGGCGGCAGAGCTATGCAGTCTCCTGGAGCCTCTCTGGGGTCCGCAGCCCAGCAGGGTCTGACCCTCACCAGCCTCACTCAGGCCACAATCCTCCTCCCTCTCCCTGCTGCCCACGCTGGACTCCCTCACCTAATCCATCCAGTGCAACACCTGCCCGCTGAGGCCAGTCCTCTGCAGGACACTCCTCCTCCACCACCCTCTGCCCTTCGAGGGACGAATGGCCACTCATGGCCACTCCCGCCTCGGGTCTCAGCCAAGAGACCACTTTCTCAGAAGTGCTCTCTGTGATCCCCAGATCAGCTGAGACTCCACCACACGCAGCAGACATTGTCCCTTCATGGCCCTGCTCTCGATGATGATTAACTATTTAGAGCCCTGATTTCTCAGAGCGCCTGTCTCTGTTGCAAGTAAATTCCGTGAGTGCAGACCCCACGTGTGTCCTGTGCTCTGTACAGGTTTTAGGGCCCAGTCCGGGGCCGGAACCGTCATGAACACTCAGGAAACATGTATTCACATTTGAGGAAACCATACCATGGAAGCAGGTTTCCTGCCCCTGTGACACCTGGGGTCAGACCATGCTCCTTACAGACACGAGGACCCTGGTGTCAGCGTGGGAGGAGGCCAGCAAGAGGCCTCGGCTGTCCCAGGGATGGGCCGTTACCCCTGATAGAGTCAGGAGGGGGACAGGGAGCCCCTAACAGTGAGAGTTGGACCTCCATTCGCTCCCCGAATACCACAGTCTCCCCGTCTGACCTTGGGAGGGACGTCTCCTCTCCCGGGGAGAAGGGGAGACCCTGGGTGGCAGCCTGTGTCCTTCCTCTTCCCACGGAGACCTGACCTGGCACAAACCCTGCAGCCTTTGCCTCAGTGGACTCACCACTATGCGTGAAGGGGCCCACTCTGA
>NW_011921437.1:0-1509 GCF_000151845.1 Pteropus vampyrus
GGGGGGAGGAGCAGAAGGTAATGGCGAAGGGAGCGGTGATAAGAGGGACCCCGCAGAGGGACGAGAGGGGGCGCGGCAAGAAACGAGTACGAGGGGGGAGGAGGGACGGCGTCGTCGCCAGGAAGACGGGGTCACAGAGCTCACCTCCCTCCGAGGAGCGGGCAGCCAGTGCAGGGTTCCGAGGACAGGGCCAGCGACAGGCCGTCCGCCGCGGTCACGCCGCCCCCGAATTCCCTGTCCCGCGTGACTCCGGCCCGAGTGAAAGGCCTCCCCTTGAAAGGAGCGCCTCCGGGGGGGCGTCCCTTTGCCCAGGTAAAGTGGGCAGGTGACGCGCCCGCATCCTCTGCCCTGCGGCGCGCCCCGGCGGCCTGGCCGAGCCCGCGCTGCGCCCGCCCGCGCCCCGCGCTTCCCCGCCGACCGTGGCCCGCGCGGCATGTGCCCGGGACACGGAGACGAATGAAAGCGGGCAGAGCTCGGGGCAGCACGCGGCTCGGGCTCGGGAACGGGGCGGCGTCCTGGAGCTGGCTCCTGTCGGCGCGGCAGAGCCTCCTGTTCCATTTTCAGGAGTTTCCTGGGCCAGTTGACATCGAGTTGGGAGCTTGAAACAGGCCACAGCAGGAAGCTGGCACGCGGGACAAATCGGGCTGTTGTTTTTATTCTTGGAGAACCAGTCGTTAAACATTTGCCGGCACATCAGCCAGTCGCCTTCCCAACCTTTTGCTTAATGTAAATATCGTCTTTCATTTTACGTCGCTCAGTTCATCTCATTGTTTTACTCGCTACACTTACTTGGCGTTTTGATTTTGTTCGTGCGTATTTGCCGCCGGACCTCGCTAGCCCCGCCAGCTCTTGTCATCCTCAAGCTGGATGAGTCCGTTTGTTTTAGGCAGAAAATCTTCAACCCGCCCGCAAAACCTTGAAAGAGACGGACGAGGAGCAGAGCGTGCAGAGTAGGGGGCACTGCAGAGTCTCTGGGGGCGCAGAGAGGAAGCTTGCGGGGAGGTGACTGGGCCGCTGGCTCCACAGAGAGGCTGCGGACGTGGCTTAGGACCACGGGACACGCGCCTACCTGCTGGGACCAAGGGACCAAGGGACACGCGCCTAGCCGCTGGGACTGCGGGAAGTGGCTCCCTGTCCCCCCCCCCCCCAGTGGCAGGCGGGTCCTTCCTCCCTAACCTGTGCTCCCTGTGGGGAATTCCTTAAACGCAGGGGCAAGACAGTTGTCAAAGCTTCATGTGACGACTGCAGCACACAGTGTGGCCCCAAGTCACACAGCACCTACCGCCGTACGGCTCCTGACCAATAAAATGCTATCGCATGTGTGACCGGAAGGCACTCGACTTCCTTATGGAAGCGGACAGGGCGCGGTGGGCGAGCCCTTCCACGGAGCTTTAAGGCCTCCTGAAAATGCTGTGATTTGGCTCAGTCTCCTACACATCGTGTACGGAAGCGAGGTCACCCGTCCAACACGAGACAGTGAAGAAAGGGAAGAGTGACGATGCATGGGAC
>NW_011921438.1:0-773 GCF_000151845.1 Pteropus vampyrus
GCGGCGCAGCCTGGGCCTGCTTCCCGCTTAGAGAGCGCGCCCTGGTGCGCGTGCGCGGGCCGGACTCGGCCCCGTTCCTCCTGGGGCTGCTGACCAATGAGCTGCCGCTTCCGGGTCCTGCGGCGGATGCGGCCCCGCCTTTAGTACGCGCGGTCTACGCCCACTTTCTCAATGTCCAAGGACGCACGCTCTATGACGTCATTTTCTACGGGTGAGGGCGAACACCCGCGAGTTTGCGAGAAGGGGACCGTGTGTGTGTGTGTGTGTGTGTGTGTGTGTGTGTGTGTGTGTGTGTGTGTGTGTGTGTGTGTGTGTGTGTGTGTGTGTGTGTGTGTGTGTGTGTGTGTGTGTGTGTGTGTGTGTGTGTGTGTGTGTGTGTGTGTGTGTGTGTAAAGGACCTCTCAGCTACTGCTGGTACGCATGAAAATGCTGCAGCCACTTTGAAAGAGTTTAGCAGATTCTTACGGAACTAACTCTTACTACATGACCCACAAATTGTTCTCATTGATACTGACCCAAAGAGCTGAATAAGTACATCCAATCCTATACATATCCGTTGCTGATTACAGTTGCTTCTTCGATAATCGGTGAAACTTGGGAGCCACCACTATGTCCCTATGATAGGTGAGAATATAAACTGTGCTATTCCCAATTGATTCAATACTGTTCAGCACAATAACGAAGTTCACTCTTCTTGTAATGAAGGATAGATTAACACATACTCTGTTGTGTATATAAGGGAAGAGGAAAACCCACACTGTGATGATTTCCTA
>NW_011921439.1:0-1745 GCF_000151845.1 Pteropus vampyrus
TGAAATAAAGGAACTCTACTTCACCCGGATTAATCGTTTTCCAGTAAAATCCATATATTTCTCTACTAGAACCTGAACTCCCCCACCGGCTGTTTCCAGACGCCCCAAGAGGGCTCTGTAAACCCCCCTCGCCCTGGCAGGGATTATATTTCTCTACTAGAACCTGAACTCCCCGGCGAGCTGCTCGTTGACCCGGGGAGGGCTCTGTAAACCCCCCTCGCCCTGGCAGGGAGGCGGGCCGCGCCTGGGCCGTGCGGGCCGCGGCGAGCTGCTCGTTGACCCCGGGTTGGCCCTGACTCAGCCGCCCCGGTGACCGGCCAGAACAGCGTCCAGCAAATCCGTGCGTGTGTCCACTCCACGGTGAGGCGGACGGCCGCGGCACGCATGCGCGCACGCACGGACAGCCGCGGGACGCACGAGCGCACGGACGGCTGCATCACGCACGCGCGCACGCACGGACGGCCGCGGCACGTACACGCGCACGCATGGACGGCCGCGGCACGCACGCGCGCGCGCACGGACAGCCGCGGCACGCACGAGCGCACGGACAGCTGCATCACGCACGCGCGCACGCACGGACGGCCGCGGCACGCACGCGCGCGCGCGCACACAACTCCGCGCGGTGGGGACGATAACGCGGTAATGAGCATCGGTCATTAACACTCGGTGAAGAGACGAACCGTCACCAGCATGGGGCTGATTTGTTTCTGGCACGCTTGCTCGTTAGCAGTCTTTGATTATTGCTTTATTTACTGCATATATTATCTATTAAATGGCTTGAAATTGGAAAAAAAAAATCCCAAGAAGGCACAACATGGTAATGGGATAAATCCTTCAGGGCAAAATCAAATCAAGAAACCTCCCCCCAAAATTCTACTTTTCAGACCGCACTGTGACCGAAACACGATTTCGACCCAGGAATCTCCAAGGCCAAGGTCCGCTTTGCCTCCACTGCCTCTTGCTGCCTCCGTGAGCCCAAGTGCTTTCCCGTTGGCCAGTGGCCTTCCCAGCACCCTACGTGGACACCCTGCCATTGACATGGCCCCAGGGTTGGGCATCGTCGTCGGCAATGAGACGCACGTCTGTGGCTGCCCAGGTCACGTGTGGACCAACCGCTCTTTCCACCCCATCTGGCCCAGTCCGTGACCCTGAGTCCAATGACAAAACCCTTGATTCTCGGAACACCCAGAAGCCCCCGATAGGCTGAGCAAGTTCTGATGTGGTCAGTGCCCAGCGGGAAGGCTGACAAAGGCGGAAAATTGTAGCCTCGCAGCCGCTGGGAACACTTTGAGCCAGCACGCAGCGTTCACACTGAATGAGATTTCTAAACATAGCACACGGATGTACACAAACCGGGGCAGCCCCGTCTGTAGGAGGAGCAGCAGCCTCCGCCTAACCGTGCTGAAGCAGACACAGTCCCAGCACGAGCCGCCTCGGGCTCGACAGGCTTCTCGCTGTCCGCTTCCAAACTGAGAGGCAGAGGGAGGCCGAGGTGAGGGGCGTGTCGTCCTGCCTGGGGTGATGTCTACGAACCCCATGCCAGGCTGGGCCAGTCCCGAATAGAGACATCCGGTCCCGTGTTAGCTTGGCCGCCATCTGTCCCCAGGCAGAACGTTGAAGAGGTACATATGGCAGAGCAAGAGCTGGAGGACAGGACAGAGCACAGTGCCACGACAGGGTCCTGCATGGACAAGGATCCTGTGGGCGGACAAGGTTTCTCTCCCTGCGTGGTCACTTCCTGGCTG
>NW_011921440.1:0-1770 GCF_000151845.1 Pteropus vampyrus
AGGACACCAGGTGTGCAGCGGGACCAAAAGGCAGTAGAAGCATAGTGCTGCCATGATGAACACATGCGTCGGCATGACAGAAGAATAAGATCCCTATGTCCGAGCACCCGTACCGCTTCAGCTAGCTCCCGGAACGCGCGTGGACTGTCACTCCCCACATGGCCGCCGCTGCCATGCGCGCTCCTCCGCCGGGACCTGGCAAGAGAGGAGAAGAGGTAAGATCCGGGGCGGGGACCTCGATCCAGGCGAGCGCCGCGCTCCGCGGGGATCCCCGGAGGCCGAGGCCGCGCCCGGGGCACATACGGGGGCCCTGGGAAAGGCGCGCGGCTCGGGCGCCCTCGGCGCGTGCATCGGTGTCAGCGGGGACAGGCGCGCGGGACGCGCGGCCGGGGGACAAGGCTCGGTCCCGGGACTCGGTCCCGGGGGCCGGGCCGCTGGAGCCCGCCACGCGCCCCGCGCCCCGCGCCCCGCGCCCCGCACCCCGCACCCCGCGCCCGCGCGCACCGCGGAGCCCAGCCTGGCCCTCACCGCCGCGCCGGCTCCGCCCGTCCGCCCCGCGTCCGTCGGTCTGTCTGTCTGAGCCCGGGGCCCCGCGTCGGCGTGACGTCACAAAGCTTGGCCCCGCCCACGCCGGGCCGGACGCGCGCCGCGCGGTCCTAGAGCGCGCCGCCCGCCGCGAGGGACTCGGGGGGCCGGGGCGTTCCGCCCGCCAGCGGACGCCGCTCGGCCGCCGCCAGCCCCAGGCAGGGGTCCCTGCCCCCCGTCAGGCAGGGCCCGGGGCCCGCGAGGACCGGCCACAGGTCCCCAGGCAGGGGCCGTGCAGACGCGGCATTCGGCCTCCGAGAGCGGAGGACGCGGTCCTGTCGCAGCACCGCGGTCAGCGCGCGGCCCGGGGGGAGGTCCGGGTGGGGGGACGCCTCCCTCGTGAGGACGGGGAGTGGGTCGCCACCCGCCGCCCCCAGGGGCCATTCCAGGGGTCCTAACACGCGGTCATTCTCTAACGGAGTCGCGGTCCCATCCTGACCCAGGGGGAGACCCAAGGAGCAGGATTCGGAAGTTCGCAGTGTCGGGGGAGGCTAACCGGGACACGGGGCCCACCCCACAGCCCGCAGCCTCTGGAGGTCCCCCGAGTGGCCCTTCGGCAGGAGGTGCCGCGGGCCTCCGGCACAGGTATGTTAGACATTACTGCTGCGTCTCTGCCGCACGGTTCTGCGAGCGGAATGAATAGGGTGCCTTCTGCTGAGACAGAAAATAGGGTTTCTGAGTTGTCACCTAGCCCAGGTGAACCCCCAGAGGCCCGAGGGGTCGGTGCCCAGGACGTAGACGCTGGGAGCCTGGGGGGCGCAGCGCCCAGTGCCGGGGTCGGGTAGGGGCGGGAGGACTTCGTGAGAAGCCAGCAGCCCTGCCTGCAGGGACCCTGTGCAGGGGGCGCCTGGAAACCCCACGGTTCCGTCGGCAGAACAGCTCCCTTGGGGGCTCCCTCTCAACCGGTCAGGTGGGAAGCACCCCAAAAGGGAAGGCCTGGTGGATGAGTCAAGGCAGCCTGGGGCACACACCTGGCTCAGCTTCAGCTCACAGTCCCCTCCCTACCAGGTCCTGCTGGTGCTTCCCACCTGGTCGGTCCTGTGGGAGATCATAGGAAGTTTCAGTCTCACCAAGAGCAACTCCCCAAGGAGCCTAGTATGATGGGGGCCCCCCAAAATGCAGGGCTGCTATCACCCTTTGAGCATGCCTTAGCTGTTCAATGGGTCGTCAACTATTCGGAGTTTC
>NW_011921441.1:0-1357 GCF_000151845.1 Pteropus vampyrus
TCATGCATCCCAGGAGGGGCCCAGCCAGGCCGGACCTGCTGCCCTGCGTTCTGTGTAGCCCTCCGCGGCCCCGCTGGCTCCCACGCGGGCGTCCTCGGTGCCACCAGGGGTGCTGCTCGTCTGCCGGCCGAAGGCCTGGGACAGGGGCACCGCGGGGCGGCGGCAGGGCCGGAGGAGAGGCCCGTGGCCCCGCACGGACCCGGCTGTCTGCGTGGAAGGACAGAGCTGCTGGGGGGCGGTGCCGAGGCGCCAGGACGCACGGGCCGTGACAGTCCCGTCGCCATGCCCTGCCGGCGAGGTGGGGCTGTGGGGACGGGAAGCACCCCACAAGTAAACAGAAGTACGAGGTCCCCGGTGCGCGGACCTGGATGAGATGGAAAACACATGACACTCCGAAACCCGCTTTAACAGGCGCGAGTGGGAACAAACGCATTCACCGAGCACGCTCGAGACCACCGCGGGCCACCGCGGGCCACCGCGGGCCACTGCGGGCCACCGCGGGCCACCACGGGCCCCCCGGCCCCGCCACGCGGGGGATCTTCGTCCTGGCTCCGACCCTGGGGGTTGGCGAAATTCTAAGCGGCTTCGCAGCGCGAGCCTCGGGACCCAGCCCCGCTGGCCCTGTCGCGTGAGGACTCCACCAGCGGGGCGCTCTGGCGGGCGTCCCCAGCCCGCTGTCCTTTCTCACTCGCAGACGCGGAAAAGGCACAGCCCACCGCTCTGCAGGCCGCTGCCCACGGGCCGCTGCGGCCGGGCCCTCCAGACCCACGCAGTGTGCGCGTGACGCCCGCCTGGTGGCCGCTCCGCTCCCCGCCTGCTGGCTCAGCTCCACCTGCGCCGGCCCCTGCCAGGTCTCACCTCCTCTCCAAAGATCTGCTCCCATCTCGCGCCTCCTGTCCCTCACCCCCTGCCCCCTAGCCTTTCCAAGGGGCCCAGTGAGCTCTGCTGGCCCTGCCACCCCATCTGGGGAACAGGAACTGCACCCCTGCGCACCCTAACGCTGGAACCTGAGAGTATGCTACTTACGTGGGGTGGGTTAAGGCTGCGGATGGAACCAGGGGTGCTGGCTGGCTGACCTCGAAACAGGAAGATGACCCGACTCTGTGGACCCACGGGCGGTAAAGGTGAGCGAGGGAGGCTCATTACACCGTAATGACATTCTATTCCCGCGGCTCTCTCCTCCGAACGGGGCTGGTGCTGGGTATGGACACCGTGTCCCCAGGAGTCACGGGTGGGACAGGAAGTGCAATTCATGGGACCACAGCCCTGCCCCGCGGAGGGGACCTGACCCGCTGCGCCTTCCAGTGGAGGAGGAGGACGTCTGAGAGACCGAGGGACTGACCCGTCCTCGGGGGGA
>NW_011921442.1:0-1142 GCF_000151845.1 Pteropus vampyrus
CGGAGATTTCGGAAAGGGGACAGTCCCGTTTAAAAGAGTCACGTCAGTGACCGGAGGGAGGAGTCCATTCCTTTCGGAAGACAAAGCACAGCGACCCAGGAAGCAGCGCTCGCACTCCAGCCACAGGCGTGGGTGTCTTTAATCGGACATCAGCCGCTGCCTGGAACAGAACACGTCGGACTCAGAGCCGGAACCGAGCAAAGGAAATCTCCTCTTTCTCGAAGCTGGTCTAAAGCCAGGGGAGCGAACCGCCCACTGCCCGCGCTGCCGCATGTCAGCTACGTTTTCTGGTGCCGTCACAGCAAAAAGGGTTCCCTCATGAGTACGACGTCGTGGACAACTGGTTTACTAAGTCCCAGCCACTGCGGTGGGAGGGAAAGCGCCTGTGGAGTCGCCGGTCTGGCTTCAGGAGACGGATCCCTCGGCGGAGAGGAGCTTCTCGCGTTTCCCAGGTTGCGCTGTGGGCCTCGAGCGCTGTCGCAGGCACACTCTGCACAGGGGCCCTCAGGGTCTCAGCCGCGGAGCCCCAGCACAGGAGGTCGGTTCAGGGGGCGCGAACGTCCGGCAGCCAGGCCCCTCCACACAGGGAACAGGCCCTGCTTCTGAGTGGCGGTCTCTACTTCGGACTAAGTATTACCGAGGACTGAGAACCTCAAAAGTACCCCAAAGTAGAAAGGAAAATTAAAACGTGAAAGAGCGAAGACGTCATGCTGAAGCATATAGCTGAAAACTCTGCACAAACGTGCCTGTGCATATCTACAAATATACGGGGGACAGACGCAAGCCGCCCAGACTGAGCCATCTGATGAGCGAACGTGGGGTGTGCGGGTGTGTGCATGAGTGGATGTGAGTCAGTGTGGGTGTGCGTGTGTGCTCGTGCGTGCATGTTTGCGTGAGTGTGGGGTGCATGCATGTGAGCGGCAGTCTGTGTACATGCGTGATGGGGTGAGTGTGGGTGGGCGGGTGTGAGTGTGTGTTTTAACATGAATTACACTGTCACGTGGTTCCCGCAGTGTCGCGGATACATTAGAGGTCCGCAGGGCGGGGGGCGGGGGCGGTTGCCAGGAAACAGGGCGGGGTCGCAGGCTGCGCCATCTGTGCTCATCTGCGCTAGGGACATCACCCTTCGGGGACCAGGTTGA
>NW_011921443.1:0-2882 GCF_000151845.1 Pteropus vampyrus
CTCTTTAGATTTTTTTCATAATTTCATGGAGCTGACGTTATATGTGGGGGTCTGTCATTGAATCATTACGTTACGTGAGAAAATATGTATATGTAAATAGAATTAAATTGAGAACCCATAATTAATACCAAATAGTCATAATCTATTAGCATTATAGGATGGAGGACATTACACCGGGTAAGAATCGCTTTGGGTTTTTTTCACGGTCAATTGTGCTAGGCGAAGGACTATCCGCCTGCAGTTTAATGGAACCCTTAACTCACACCCACATATGAACGTTAACTCCAAATTGGTTAAAAACCTTAAATATATTAGGAGAAATTTTAAAATTTCAGCAAGGTAGAAATAAATTCATTATGTAGGATTTAACCATGGTTTCTCATATCGGACACCGACGCAAAAGCGATGCAAGGAATAAAAACATGTCCTCAAGAATATAATCTTTTTGAGCACCTAAGGAACCTACCCAGAGAGTAAAACCACAGGCCGTGGAACGGAAGAAAAATAACGTGTACGTTTGTGAAAAGTATCCGATATCGATGTACTGAAAACTTGCACAGCACATCGACTAAAGACTACTGGCGAAACTTTAAACGTACGCTACTATAAACACTCTCGAAACCACAAAGAAATGGTCAACCGTCACACGAAGATATTGAATCTCAATCGCGAAAAATGGGAAAAACACTACGGTGCCTCCTTCCCACACAGGATAGCTAACTAAAATTCAGGCGGGAAAAAACTAGACAATGACAGAGACATTGGAAGCCTTAAAATGTCGCTTGTACAGATGCAATGTACAGCATACTAAGTGTACGATAGTTTGCCATTGCCCCCCAAAAAAGTGCCATGGGTCAAACTCCACCCTAAGAAATTGAAAATGGATGTTCTAAAAAAGAACTTCATAAATATACATAGAAGCGAGACTGTCGAAGGAACGGGTGTTGAATCTATTTAGTTACCCGTGAAATGGTGAAGGAATAAACTAAGATCAATTCTTTAAAATTAATAAAGTAAAAAGATGCAGAGTCCATATAAAATGCTATGGCAAATCCTCAGAAACAAACCTAGAATTAATGTAGGATACAGTGGTTCCACTGAATGTTGAAATGCCAAAATATTGGAATTCGGGGACATGAGCACATATCTCTACACCCACATTTATGGCAGCATGATTCGCACTAGCTAGGATCTGGAAACGATACAGAGTCCATTGATACACAGAACAAATGCGGTACATACACAGAAGATTAGTAGTGAGCCTTAACAACTCAGGTGATACTGCCCCAATTACAGAACAGCAGTACGCAGACGCGGTTCAATCAAGGAAAGGAAGCTACTCTTACTGTGCGGCTCCTACTAACTGGAGACACCTGCCACTCTATCAATAGCCACTATACCAGGTATCGGGGATCAATCTCCTCAGAACTGCGAGTCATCATGGCGGCTCTCGCGAGAGCGCGGCCCACCATGCCCCCGCTCTTGCGCCAGGGTTTCAGAAACTTCTACCAGGTGTCGGGGATCAACGACCCGGGACGCATTACATGCGGTGAAATTTTTCTATTACAGTATTCTGCAACACTGACGCCAAGAAAACAAACTAGTAACCGAAAGAGGGTGTTGTCGGCATCACAACTAAGACATGGATCAAGGGAGCATTATAGAGCCCAAATCTGACCCCACATCAATGTCCCTAGGGTTCCCGGAGAGCCGCACAAAAAAAGACAGAGCACTAGCAGACAAGCCAAGGAAAAAAGAATTTTCCACACCACCCCTTGCTCTACTGTGGCCTCAGAAGACCGAGACGTCTACGCCAAACCCTCTGGACCATTCGCGCATGAAGAAGCTTCCTCCTACCTGTTCCTCCTGTGGCCCAAAATCCCAGGAAGCTTCTGAGGTAAACCAGGTACAGACGCAGTCCCACCTTGTCCCAGAAACTCGGCACCTCCACGAGCAATGCTGCACTGACTGAAATCTCCTCAGAACTGCAAGTCATCACGGCAGCTCTCGCAGGAGCGCGGCCCACCAGGCAGAGGCTATTGCGAAAGCGCGGCCCACCAGCCGCGGCTCTCGCGCCAGGGTTTCAGAAACTTCTACCAGGTGTCGGGGAACAACGACCCGGAACGCATTACATGCGGTGAAATGGTTCTATTACAGTATTCCGCAACACTGACGCAAAAAAAAACAAACTAGTAATCGAAAGACGGTATTATCGGCAAAACAGCACACACATGGATCAAGGGAGCATTATAGAGCCCAAATCTGACCCCACATCAATGTCCCTAGGGTTCCCGGACAGCCGCACGAAAAAAGACAAAGAGCACTAGCAGACAAGCCAAGGAAAAAATAATTTTCCACACCACTCCTTGCTCTACTGGGGCCTCAGAAGACCGAGACGTCTACGCCAAACCCTCTGGACCATTTGCGCACGAAGAAGGTTCTCCCTACCTGTTCCTCCTGTGGCTCAAGTCCCAGGAAGCTTCTGAGGTAAACCAGGTACAGACGCAGTCCCACCTCGTCCCAGAAACTCAGCACCTCCAGGACCAATGCTGCACTGACTGAAATCTCCTCAGAACTGCAAGTCATCACGGCAGCTCTCGCGAGAGCGCGGGCCACCAGCCCGGGGCTCTCACGAGACGGCGGCCCACCAGCCCGGGGCTCTCGCGAGACCGCGGCCCACCAGCGGAGGGTCTCGCGTGACCGCGGCCCACCAGCCCGGGGCTCTCACGAGATCGCGGCCCACCAGCGGAGGCTCTCACGAGATCGCGGCCCACCAGACCGGGGCTCTCGCGAGATCGCGGCCACATGCCCGGGGCTCTCGCGAGAGCGCGGACCCACCCACCCGGGGCTCTCGAGTCAGGGTTCATAAACTTCTACCATAG
>NW_011921444.1:0-1288 GCF_000151845.1 Pteropus vampyrus
GCATGTGTGCGCACGCATGCATGCATGCATGTGTGTGCGTGCACGTGTGGGCGTGTGGGCATGTCTGCGTTCGTGCGTGAGCATGCATGTGCACATGCGTGTGCGCATGCACGTGTGTGCATGTGTGTACATGTGCTCATGCGTGCACGTTTGCGTGTGCATGTGCGTTCGTGTGTGCATGCCTGTGCGTTCGCGCGTGCGTGTGCATGTGTACATACATGTGCGCATGCGCGTGTGCGTGTACATGTGCGTGTGTCACACCCTCTTTATCCCTGCGTCTGCTGACAGACGCCGAGGTGGTTCTCGTGTTTTGCTGCGGCGAATACGGCAGTGCAGACATGTCCTCGAGACCCCGCTGCGTTTCCTCCTGATGTCTCCCGCGTTGGCGCTGTTTTCCGATGCTCCGAGGAGCCTCCGCACTGTTTTCCGAGCGGCCGCACGGTGTGCGGTCCCACCGGCCGTGCGCGAGGCCCCTGTTGCTCCACGTCCCCGCCAGAGCTGCTTACCTCGTCTTGCCAACGCCGGCCTCCGACCAGGCGTGAGGTCACGTCTCATTGTGGTTTCAACTCGCATTTCCCCGATGATCAGTGACGCGGAGCATCTTTTCATGCATCTGTCGGCCATCTGCGTGTCCTCTTTGGAAAAACGTCTATTCAGTTTCTCTGCCCGTATTTTAATCCTTTTTTTTTTTGCTATTGAGCTGAGCGCGTTAAATATTTTGGACGTCCACCCCACGAGACATAACATTCGCACACACGGTCTCCCGTTCCGCAGGCTGCCCTTACGTTGTGCTGCTTTTGCGATGCAGAAGCTCTCGGTTGGATGTGGTCCCACCGGTTTATTTTTACTTTTGTTGCCTTTGCTTTTGGTGTCAAATTGAGAAGAATGATCGCCAAGGTCGATGTCAAGGAGATCACACCCTGTGTTTTCTGGGCGCTGTACGGTTTTAGGTCTGACGCTCACGGCCGTCATCCGTGTGGAGTTGATTTTGGTGTGCGGTCCAGTTTCGGCCATTCTTTGTAATGCTTTCCTAAGTGCAAAAAGTCCTTTCGAATGGGTCCCGTGTGGCCTGGATGTTTACGGTTTTCTTTTATTGTGTACTTAACATTTTCTCTCCTTTCCTGAAACTGTGTCGGGAAATCGGATCACGGTGACACTCGGCTGCCCCCGCGTGCTCCCGCCAGCCTGTCCACGGTGACGGCCTCCCCGGCGACGCTTCTGAACGGAAGCGAATCAGAACTGAATCAGTCTGTGCGTTGGAATCATTTTTAGTTTTTACTTTTTCCTC
>NW_011921445.1:0-2880 GCF_000151845.1 Pteropus vampyrus
ATTTCGTTTATGGACCGGCGCTTCTGAGGACACAGATTACAAATACATCCATTCCAAACAATTTTCTTTAAAATGACCCTTCAGCACCACACACACGCACAGACACACACAGAGTGGCTTTTTCTTTAGCGTTTGCCAAAAGACCGCATATGAAAGCTGTTATTTGACTCGACCACAGATTGCAGACATGCTGCCACTGGAAGAGTACATGCTGCTGAATTCTTTCAGATGGCAAGCTCAAGACGATGGATGTCCAAAGACTTTTCCACCACCACTTTGGTACGGCAAAAGGGCACATGAGAAACAGCTTTACAGATCTGTCAGTCTGGGACGGAACACCCACCATGTCACACACAACAGAGTAAGAAGTGGTTCCAAACAAGTAACTATGACCTTAACCACGAGAACTGCAACTTCTCTCAGTACTTACTTAGAGGGCCGCCTTACTTCACAGCATCCAACAATGACTGCACTTCTGGATCATACAAGCCAGGCAATCCCAAAGGAACTTGCTGTACAAGTGGTGCTCGCTTTCTCTCAGCTTTAGAGGATAGCTATCTCTTCTTAATGGCAAAATGGGACCAGAAGAATTGAAATACCTTACCACCTAATAAATCCCGGCAGTCTAATCATGTCTTTGCAGCACGTACGCTCTCTTCCAAAAGGCAACCGCCTGAACCCGCTTCGTACGAATTTCCACAATCAAAAGGCTATATTGTCAGTATGGATATCACAGCCTGTGGCTGTGGGTAGATTGCACATTTGCTTCCTGAACTAAACTTCTCCAGGCTCATCTCCGAACAATCCTGCAGTCCTTTCAAAATCCCCGTATATCGCTATGCAGAGAAAAGAAGTACGGAGAGCCGTTTCTAAGGAGAAGCGGACAGAGTGGAATCTGCTCATTTCAGAGATCCGATCCAACATTATTTGCCCGAGTCATCTGACGTCTGCATTAAACAAATTTGGATCCGAGCCTCAGGCTCCATCGGTTGGTCAGTATCCCCCTGAAACATCAGTGGGAGACGGTTTCCCTTTCCATAGTCATTGGAAAACATGGTCCGTTCGTTTCGGCCGGTGCCTCTGAATATTCAGGTTAAAGAACATCCTCTCCAGAAAGATTTCCCTTCATATTACCCTTCCTACGACACGCCACACAATGTGGCTTCCTTTGTTCCAAGGCGAAAAACGATGGCAGACTAAAGCTTTTATTCTGCTCTTACTACACAGCACAAGCATACTGCCCCTGTCTTATCACCGTTTTGTGCATTCTGGGCAGATAGCAAGCTAAGGAGAACGGATGTCAAAACTGTTTCCAACCAGCGCTTTGGTGCCGGACAAAGGAAACGACCGAACAAATCTACGGTTTTGTCAGACTGGGATTGAGCCTGACTCAGGTCCCAAGGAAAGGGGCTCAGTTCTTGCTCACATCCTAAATGCTTGACTCCAGGTACAGGCAAGAACTCCAATTTCTCTGCTTTCTTACACTGCCGACTTTCTTTACAGCATACAGCAAAACTTGCACCAAATGATCGAATACTCTTCTGGACTAGAGAAATCAAGCGTTCCAAAACGGTTTCCTTTGCATGCGCTGTACACCTTCTCGCACTTTAAAGTCTTTCTAGCTCCGTAATGACAGAAGAAGACCCGAACACATAAAGCACCATACCACCGGGTTAATCGCCGCATTCTAAGAATGTGTCTTCCGCATAGACGCTCTCTTCCAAAATGCTGCTGCCCGAAACCGCTTCGTACGAAATTTCCCAATGGATCTGCCAGCTTTCCAATTTCACACTTTCTCTTTGTGGTAGGAGACCAAGATTGCTTCAGAGTCCACAGTTCCCATGTCACTGCATAGAACAATGCTGCAGCCCAGTGAATGTATCTGTCTATCCGTCAGCATAAAGGATGTCTACTGAGCACCGTTACTAGGCAGAGGCTTCCAGAATGGAAGCAATTCTGACAAAGGCTATGCCTCCAAAATCATGCGTCAGAGTGCTCTAACTTCTGAATGAAGCGTACTTGCATTCCAGCCTCAAGGCTCCATCAGTGGCTCGGAAGCCCGCTGACATATCCCAGAGACAGTTTCAGTTACCATATGCATGAGAAAACACTGTTCGTTTATGGACCGGCCCTTCTGAGGACACAGATTACAAATACATCCACACCAAACAATTTTCTTTAAAATGACCCTTCAGCACCACACACACGCACAGACACACACAGAGTGGCTTTTTCTTTGGCGTTTGCCAAAAGACCGCATATGAAATCTGTTATTTGACTCGACCACAGATTGCAGACATGCTGCCCCTGGAAGAGTACATGCTGCTGAATTCTTTCAGATGGCAAGCTCAAGACGATGGATATCCAAAGACTTTTCCACCACCACTTTGGTACGGCAAAAGGGCACATGAGAAACAGCTTTACAGATCTGTCAGCCTGGGACGGAACACCCACCATGTCACACACAACAGAGTAAGAAGTGGTTCCAAACAAGTAACTATGACCTTAACCACGAGAACTGCAACTTCTCTCAGTACTTACTTAGAGGGCCGCCTTACTTCACAGCATCCAACAATGACTGCACTTCTGGATCATACAAGCCAGGCAATCCCAAAGGAGCTTGCTATACAAGTGGTGCTCGCTTTCTCTCAGCTTTAGAGGATAGCTATCTCTTCTTAATGGCAAAATGGGACCAGAAGAATTGAAATACCTTACCACATAATAAATCCCGGCAGTCTAATCATGTCTTTGCAGCACGTACGCTCTCTTCCAAATGGCAACCGCCTGAACCCGCTTCGTACGAATTTCCACAATGAAAAGGCTATATTGTCAGTATGGATATCACAACCTGTGGCTGTGGGTAGATTGCACATTTGCTTC
>NW_011921446.1:0-2880 GCF_000151845.1 Pteropus vampyrus
CAGAAGTTAGGAGGTATGAGACTAGTCGTACATTCTTTAGAGATGTATATTATGGCTCACAGGAGTATTTATGTTATTAGGATACATGTGACGTAGAAGTCGGCTTCCAGAACTAATTGTACATGAGATGACTCCCGTGGTGTCAGGACACGAGGTTCAGGGTAGGTGGGTTGTGTTGCCACATGAGCTTCATATAAGGCGTCCAACATGTGCTGTGAGGAGGAGAAGCAGAGTGTGAGAGATCCAGTGTCATTTATTTATACCATCTATACATTTAAAAATGTGAATAGAAAGATATGACGTTGAAACAATACAGAGTGAATTTAACGGCAAAATTCTAATATATAGTATGTCATATGACATATGTTTATATATGTGTGTATATACTAGTTCTGTGCTGTGTAAATTGTATTATTAGATTTTTGGATTGGATATAGGAGCAGAGAAAGGATATTAGTGGGAAAAGATAAATCCTGAATAAAACCTGCAATTTAGTTAACACTATTTTTCCAAGAGTAATTTCTTAGTTGTTAAGTATCACTATGATTTTTCAAGATCTGGCTGTTAGAAGAATGGGATTGCAATTTGTATAAGATGTTGTTGTAGTAACTTTTCAAGTTTACTGTAAATATAAAATTATTAAATCATTCAGTCTTAAAACACACACACACACACACACACACACACATTCACATACCCTTCCGAGAAAACCCTGTCCCCCTAGCCAAAGAATATGGGAATTGGGTAGCTTAAGCAGAGAAAATAGCTTGACAACACCCACATTCCACCCTCCCTCAGTAATAGAACCCCCAAGTGAAAATCATCCAGTGATTTCAGCCTTGCTGATCAGTGTCCTGGTCTCCGTCCCTTCCTGACAGAAGCAAGCAAGGCCCCATAGCCCACCTGGGGGTGTGTCGGTGGTTTAAAGGAAAGCTGAGCGTCCATCTCATCAGAGACTCAACAGGCCTGAGCCAGGTAGGGGCAGTCGGAACTGGTTAGACTCCAGTTCCGCCACCCACGATGCAGACAGACCCGCCAGGAGCTGAGCTTGAACCCCATCCCTCAGTAATGAGACTGAATAACATGGTACAAAGCAGACTGAGTTTGCACTCCTGTGCCCCCCTGCAGATGTCTTGGGAACCACTGAGAACTGAGCCTTGACCCCAACCTGCATTAACAGCTCTGAATAAGGGGCGGGAGGAAGGGGAGTTGGTGCTGCAGGTGGACACTCCCGCCGTGGTGTCAGTGAGGCAAAGGGCCCAGTGGGGAGCTGAGCATCCGTCTCCACTGAGCTCAGCAGCTCCCCTCAGCCCTGTGCTTCCCTCCCTGAGGTCAGTGGGGCCCAGCAGGGGATTGTCTCACATACCCCCATCTCGATGAGAATCAGCTAGTGACAATCACTTCCCCATCTTCCCCAGGAGGTGTCAGCAGCACAGAGAAGTGGGAGTCAGTGATAAAATTTGGCTGGGCCTTTGGGAGCTGACCTTCTGCTGCCACTCAACAGGAGGGTCACATGGTTAGAGGAATAGTATGGGGACCTAGAGTCTTTTAATGTCATTTCCAAAATGTCCAGGATTCCATGAAAATACATCACTTGTCATATGAAGAACCGGGAAAATGTAAACATGAACATGAAAAGAGAATCTATTGATATCAACACTGAGATGACTGGGATGATGAAATTATGTGACAGGTAGTTTTAGGCAACGATCATAAAATCCATGAGACTAGCAACAACAGACACTCCTGGAAGAAATGGGAAAAGAGAGACACTCAGAATAGAAATAGATGTCATACAAAGAAATCGAATAGAAATATAGAACTGAAAAATAAAATAGAATTTAAAAACAAATCGCTCTGAGGTGATCAAGAGTACATATTGCTTCTTTATTATTTTATTTATTTGTTTGTGACATGCCTATGGATTGATTCATTAATGGTTGAACTAGAAATAAGGCCACCCCTTCTGCATCGTTCCCACCACCAAGAATATTCTCTAGAAGACGTCAACCAGGAGGCGCTGTGGGTCTTCTTGGGGCTGGAAGGCTTGAAACCAGCTCAAAGGGTTGTAACTGAATGAGCCCTGTGCCCAGGCTCATATCTGAGTTAGAGGTGACAGCAGGTGCTTCCTCTCAAAGGATAGACTCAGAGCTCACAAGCGCCCCAGCCTCCTCCTGAGAGTAAAGGTACAAACCCGGGCCCAGACCCAGAATTGAATGGTGCTGTGCACTCATATTTACATGTTGCCCCACCAAACACACTCTCCACCCAGGGAGCTGAGGAGGAGAGGAAGGGACGGCCCAGAGGCCAGCACCAGCCTGAGGCCAGGGAGGTTGGAAAGCCCTCACCATGACCTGAGCTCCTCTCCTCCTCCCCCTACTTACTCACTGCCCAGGGTCATGGTCATTTCAGAGACCAGGCTTTAGGGATCTCTCTGCCTTTATTCTTCATTTATGACATGTTTCTGTTTTCATTTCAGGATCCAGTTTTCAGGCTGTGGTGGCTCAGGAGCCGTCACCGGCCTTGTCCCCAGGACAGAGTCACTCTCACCTATGGCTCTACACCTGGAGCGGTCACCAATGGTCACTATCCATACTGGTTTCAGCAGAAGTCTGGCCATGTCCCTCAGGACACTGATTTATGATAAAAGCAATAAACTCTCCTGGACCCCTGCTCGGTTCTCAGGCTTCATCCTCAGGGACAAAGCTGCCGTGACCCTCTCGGTGGTGGCCAGGCCTGAGGACAAGGATGAGTAGCACTGCTGGCTACAGTATACTAGTGCTTGACACAGTGAGGGACCAAGATGGGAAACCAGGACATAAACCTTTGTTTGACTAAATGTGTGTACAAATATGATCCCACATAACCAGACACACCTGG
>NW_011921447.1:0-1123 GCF_000151845.1 Pteropus vampyrus
AGGCTCGTCGGGGGCCGGATTCACGAGCTGGAACCTCAGCGGAGGGGACACGCTGGAGGGGGGCGCAGGTCTGGGGCGCTGAGGCCGCGAATGAAGAGAGGCCAGGCCAGGGCGGGGTCCTGACGGAGGGGGACAGGAGGCGTCAAGGACTCGGGGTGACCACCAGAGCAGAGCACTGCGGGGTCCACCATGGAGCCGGCGCACGCAAGGACGGGGTCGGGCAGGAGACGAGAAGGGCGCAGAGCTGGCGGGGCGACCGCGGGCGCCGTTGGACTCAGGGACCCGTCCTCTGGGGGCACCAGATGCGATGTCGACAAGACACGGATTCTCCCCTGTATGTGAGGTGGCTTTTCAGGTGACCAGAAAGACCTCAGCCGGATATCCAAGTACTCTCTGGAAATGACAAAATGACAGGACGTCTGTGGTCACCCCTGATATCTGGAGAAAAAGCAAAGACTGTTAAAGAGAATGGCGATTTTCAGGGAACCCAACGTAGCGAGAGGCCCGGAAACTGCGCTCTGGAGTCTGGGGGGGCGCGTGCCCGCTCCTGTCACCCGAACCGGGGATGTCGACACCTGTGTGAGATGTGGAAGGCCCAGAAACTCTTCTTAGACTGGCTCCGAATTCAGGCCCTGGGGCCTCGGAGCCGTCTCAGCCGTGACAGCGCGATACTCTGCGTTCTCTGTCTCTTCCTGCTTCTCGGTGCGTCACCGGGGCAGGGCTTCTGCCGTCCCCAGGGCCCGGGTGTCCTGCCTGGGTGTCCTGCCTGGTCTCTCGAGTCGCAGCCGCTGGGAGGGGCACGCCGCCTCATCCTGGAGGACGCTGTTTTCCGACCTTTTCTGGCTTCTCGCTTGAAGCTTCTTGCGGAAGCTGATTCGGGCCGCACCGTTGTGCATTAAACTCGTTTTAGCCGATTTTTCCTCACTCTGATTTTCTTTCCTTCTGATCGCAAGTGGAGGTCACAGAAAGAGCTGGTGTCTTCGGACCTGTTACTGCGAGATTAAAAATGGACAGGTGTAGTCCTGAGGAGAGCGGAGGCCGGAAAATACAGAGAAAAACAAAGGGCCGAGCGGGGGAGAGACGGGGCATGGACGACAAAAATGCCGAGCCCGCCCGGAGCACG
>NW_011921448.1:0-1384 GCF_000151845.1 Pteropus vampyrus
AAAGAGAGAACATTTCCCCCAAATGACTAAAGGTGCGTGCTGTTGGGGTGGGAGGAAGTAGAATATGTGTGGATGAACTGTGACTGTCGCCTCGGACTCGGGCGGCTCTGCTTTGTTGCCAGCCCCATCATGCTCCTGCCCGTTCTGTCCTCACAGCCAAGACCCCTCCCACATGACCCCTCGTCTCTGAATTCGTCCCGCGGCCTGGCCCAGGGGCTTGGGTGGCCGGCAGCTCTGCCCCTCCGTCTTGAATCAAAGGCGCGGACTAAGTTTGCACTGTCCGTTGCCCTAGAAACTCTTTAAACCTTTTTTATTTTCCTATCAAAGACACTGAGTTAAACCAACAGTTTGCAGCCTTTAGTACTTTGCCCTTTCTTTCAACTTCAGTATTCAGCTTCATTGTTTTCATTCTAAGTTAAGAGATCATTATGAAGTAGGAAAAAACCAAAGCTTTATAGCCACCATTTTTCCCTCCCGTAAGCATGTGCTGTTTAGAGTCTAGAGGGGCCCAGGTGAATGAGTCTCGCTAGTTTCGCCGGCTTTCCAGGAGAGCTAAAACGCTGGTTGCCAAGCAACGCACATGGCCCTCCTTCTCACATCATGCACATAAAAAAAAAAAAGTCCTATGATTGACACACGAATGGAAAATCATGAGAATACACAGGGCAGTTTGCTATGACAATATTATATCTGTTTCTCTGTCTTCGGTATCTTTTCCTGAGGACTTGCACAGAATCGCATGGAGAAATAAGTGGGTTGAGCCTTCAGCAGGGTGCAGTTGGTTAATACGACACCGTTAGGAACTATATAGTACAGTCGATTCTCATCATTTGCAGATTCCATATTTGCAAATTTGCCTACTCACTAAAATTTATTTGTAACCCCCAAATCAACGCTCACGGCATTTTCGCCAGCATTCACAGACGTGTGCAGAGTTGCCTGAGGCACGTGCCCCCGGCTGAGGTGGCACAAGGCCCTGTTCTGCTCTCTCGTTTTACTTTTCTTCCTATAAACAAGTGTGCTTTTTATAGTCTATTTAGTGTCCCATATTTTTGCATTTGTGAACTTTTTGTTGATGACTGCATTGTTTAAAATGCACCCCCACGTGTAGCATTGAGGTGCCGTCTACTGTTCCTTAGTGCAAGAAGGCCGTGGTGGGCCTCACAGAGGAAATATGCGTGTCAGACAAGCTCCGCTCACGTATGTCATTGTGCCGTTGGTGTGATTACGATGCTAATGAAGCAGCAATTTGGTGCATCCAGAAAAAGGAAGAGGAAATTTGCTGATCTGTACATCGGGCTGCTCTGGAAAATGCTAAGGTAACATCAAGAAGTACACGATGAAGCTCTGGAATAAGTGGCTATATTCGTGGATTCATAAGTGA
>NW_011921449.1:0-1174 GCF_000151845.1 Pteropus vampyrus
AAATTTTGAACTAAAAATTTTCAATAAGAAAGAAACTAACAATATGAAGATGTGAGGATACACTTTTCTAGTCAGGATTTACAGAAAATCCAAAGACTGGGAATCAATAGGGCATGTGAGTAGAAAAGAAACAAAGCCAGTAGGCATGGCGTGTGGTAAGCTAGGAAGGTAATGGTACAAGACATATCTGAAGCGGTGGTGAAGACCAAGTAACATCAGATTTTGTTGGACTCAGGAAGTAGTGTGCAGTCTATTCTTAAGCAAGTCTACAATGATCAACCCACACCTGTAACATGCTTTCAATACATAATATATCAATGATATTATTGAGACAATACATTCTGATACCGTTAATTTTATTCCATTGAATTCTTGTTTCCTGATCTATTTATAATCTCTTAATTTCATTGTAAACTTTAGGTGCTATAACTTAGGCTATGCCAATGATATTGACTAGGGAATTCCTCCTATACTAAAGTGCACATTCACCCCTCTGACAATATCCCTTTTTGTCACTTAACATTCCAGTTCAACCTAACTCCACCTCTAGGACCTTCTCAAGTGCTAACCCACATGGTTAGTTAGTACGCCTGATGAGTTCGCCCTCATCTTGTAAGAAAGAGAGATAATAGCTATTCTTTTTTCTTGAAATGTTCTCATACTATGGTTTTATTCACAAAGTCACTCTCTTTAGATGGTGGAGAATCAGCATCTAAGTTTAAGATTAATTATTAAAATAAAAAACTACTAGGCATCGATCCTGTCTTATGCATATGGATATTATACAGTTAAAACATTTGTCTAGCATATTTCAAAAATGAGAAATTGATTTTCTGTTAGTTTAGGTTTTAATAATAGCTAAAAATAAGATAGTAGTTATCTAATTAATTGCAAAAGTTAAGAAATTTTTTTTTCCAAAAGTACCTGGATTTGGAGTACAAAATTATGTGTTCATGTGTAGTCTTTGACAACTTATTTAATAGTCTTAAATATCTATTTCCTCTGTGTATGGCATTTTGATCCTCCAATATTTATGTCATTCAAGAATACATTTACTAGAAACTAAAAATTCAAGGTCAGATAATTTTTATGTGGAGAAGCTGAATTAGACTACAGAATTATTTTAGAATTAAAGAACATTTGTCACTGAAATTGTTGCATTGATTCATTATGA
>NW_011921450.1:0-2878 GCF_000151845.1 Pteropus vampyrus
ATATTCCAAGAATAAAATCATGTGGCCATCCAAAGTGGCCTCTGTATATTAGGAAGCTTTATATATTTTACTCTTCCAGTAGTCATTCCATTTTGATTGGGCTCAGAGATCCCAGATCTCTGCAACCATGAGAAATCTAATCATGGAATCAACGTAGAGATCATTGTAGGGCCTCCCTATTCTAATGAAATGCAATGTATTCTTATCTTCTCAAAGCCATATCACAGACTATTCAATTAAACACCCACAGATTCTACTGTGTCTTTTAACCATTGTACAATAATGAGACATTACTCCAAAATTCAGAAGCTTCGAACAATCAATTGTTTCACTATAATTGTGTGAAGTGACACTATAGACTGGGATTGGCTGAGATCACTGTTATGTCTGAAGATCAACTGGCTATTGACCGGTATAGAATGGCCTTGTCTCGGATACCTAACAGTACTAAACTCCTCCCCATCTGCCCCATTCTTCGGCAGCCTAGGTCAGGCACACTCTTGTGAAATCGCAGAAGAGCAAGAGTAAGAGTTGAAACACAAAAGCACTTTTAAAGCTCTGTTTCCATCATAACTTGCAATAGCAAATTGGCCAAGGTATGTCTCAGATTTCTATCATATTATATCACAATATAGTACACACATATTGTGTGTATTTCTGTGAATATATGTATTATACATACACACACTATATATGTTCATATTTCACAATAGAAAGGGCTGGCTGAGCTAAAATAATGTAATATGTATAACATGAAAAACAATAGATTTTATTATATATTTGTATACATGTGTATATTACATATTTAATATGTTATAGATTATATTATCAATTCAATTATAAATTATTTTTAATAGATAATTCTCCAACCTCTCCCTATGTCCCCTACCAACCCACAAGCCCTTGCAACCATTTTCCCACTGTGTTTCCATGAGTTCAACTTTTTTAAAAGATTCTACATATGAGTGACACTGCAAAATTCATGTCAATTACAAAAAAATGATGGAAATACAAATAAATAATCAGTCTAGTTATTATGCATCTCTGTCTTAACAAAACTATTCTTAATATCCTTAGTCAATAATTCAAAATAATTTTTCATCTTCTGATAGATTTTAAATGACTTATAAATTATTTCATAATTTTTAAACCCAGTTGTAAAGTTCCATTACAATGGACATTTTTCACTCTGATCATCATTACACTTACCCTATTTCACATGTGTGTATGAAAGGAGGTTGTAATACGGGAATACATCCATGCCTTCTCTACATTCCTAAGGCTACACAAAAAGGCCTAACCGGAAAGGGAATGCTACACACAATCTCATTCCTATTATTTTTGTTCAAGCTCTTTATACTGCAACATTCATGTTTCATTCATTCTCATAGTTATCAATTTATATCCTTTCTATTTGCCATATTTGGGAAGTAACCTGAGAGCTCCTTTCTACAATTAACCCAGCCAGAAGTGTGCTATGTCATCATTTACAAGTGACCAACTTCTTAGAATCTTATATCAGGTCTACATATGTAATGCAAGGACAATAATTTAAAGTTTACATTGCACTCAGGTTTTATTCATTCAATCAATCAACAATTATTCATTGTGGACATGCTGAGTTTTACATACACATTACATGCTGCAAAAAAGGAGCTATGAGAAAATGCATAGTATCTGCTCTCATCAAATGTATAGACTAGTTAGTTATATAGGTATCTAATTAAGCAGAGTAGTGTGAGACAAGGACTAAGCTTAGGAAAGCAGAGGGTGGTATGAAGACACACAAAAAGCTCAACCCTCCTCATCCCTTCCATGAGTAGTGAGTCAGAGACAGCCTGGAGTCTGTGATGCCTAAGCTAAGACCTGAAGGTTAGGTAGAAGTTAATCAGGTTGAAAGATAGAAGGTAGTGTGCTTAAAAGTAGGAGCAGCACATATAGGCAATAGAAATCATAGTGAATTTCAGGACCGTAGGCCAAGGTTATAAAATATATATTTGGTTTCAGATAAATATATATATATATATATATGTATATATATATATATATATATACACATATATATATATATGTATATATATATATATATATAGTGAATTTCAGGACTGTAGGCCAAGGTTATAAAATATATATTTGGTTTCAGATAAATATATATATATATATATATGTATATATATATATATATACACATATATATATATATGTATATATATATATATATAGTGAATTTCAGGACTGTAGGCCAAGGTTATAAAATATATATTTGGTTTCAGATTTATATATATATATATGATATATATATATTTCATATATATATGAAATAAACAAGCATAATCTTCGTGAAGTTGACAATTGTGTTCTCTAATTACTTGAGATTCTATTAATAACTTCTTCTTTTGACACCTATATGTGTCTTAGGTTCAAATGCAAGAGATGCAACTAGAAAGGAAGAGACATTGTGCCTGCCCTCAGGAAGCTTATAGCATGTGGAGTAGATTAGAAAATAGTGTAATCAAAGCTATCACGAGAGAAAAGTAAAATATGACCACCTAACAGAGGCATCAAACTTGGAAACAGAATATAAGGGAAGGCTCTCTAAGAGTGATGATATCGAAGTTAATACTTATCAAAGAGTTAGTCAAAATGGAGTGAGGGAAAGAGTATTATAGGAAAGAGAAATAGAATATGCAAAGGTACAAAGTCAAGGTTTAGTTTACAAGAATGACAGCAAACTAATTCAGACTGGCTGGAGCATGCAACTCAAAATGGGCAACAGAAAATATAAAACAAAATAACATGCACTTCATGAAGATGGTCATAAGCCAACACACAATGATTGTACATTGTCTTGAAGACACTATTGATACCGAAGAGGGAT
>NW_011921451.1:0-2878 GCF_000151845.1 Pteropus vampyrus
AGATAAAGAAAAGAGGTGTAGGGTGCATGGAAACATGTAGCACCCTGTTCCTTTCCTTACACCATGTGAGTACTACGACTTGTGGATAAATGCCCTCTTGGCGATTCATCCGGGTCACCTTGGTTCATCTCTTGAATGTTATCCCCTTTATTCATCTCACCCTTGTTTTTAAGCATTGCCTGTCAGAGCGGATACAAAATTGCAGTGGTCCGTGGGAGAGGCCTGGGGACAATTAGGTTTGGCCCGTACACAGGGTGCTGGTGGCCTCTGATGGGCAGTTGCCGTCAACGGCAGCCGTTAACGGGGATGCCGTTAACGGCCTGCGCCGCGCGCCACAGCCCCGCACGGCGCGTCGACCGGGCCCGAGTGTCGCCGGCGTGAGGTCGAGTATCCCGGGATGGAAGAGTCGTTTCTCGCCAAACGACTGTGTGCCCGCCTCGGGAACGGGAGCAGGTCAGGGCGAGGACGACGCGGTCCCCGGCGTCCAGCGTCCAGTGTCGGGGGAAGCCAGTTGAGATGAGCCACCGGGTTCAGCTTGGTGATGGCCGTCCGGGGCAGATCGGGCTGGGGAAGTCGCATGGAGAGGGTCCCCGCTGGTTCGCGGGGGCCCGAGGGGTCTCCGGGGAGAGGGCGTGTCCAGCCGCTGGGGAAAGGGCGGAACCGTTAGCCAGGGAAGGGGCGAGGGCAGCCAGCCCTGGGAAAGGTTTCTGGGCCTGGAGGCGGCTCAGGCCATGGCCCCGCCCCGTCGTCCACTTCCCCCGCCTCCAGGCCTCTTTAGGCCACACCCTCCGGCCGCCCATTGTTTGGCTCAGCTGTATGAAGTTTCCTTTCTGACGTGATCAGCATCCAGACCCTGAAGGGAACAAGTTAACAATTTTGTGTCCTATGGAACAGTGAGAAAGGCCTGCTCGGCCAAAGGAAGACGAAACAAATCCAAACCAGAGCACTGCCACCCAAACCAAATCAAATCGAACCCAACCCAAAAGATGAGAAACAGAGGTAAAGGGTTAGAAAGTGATCATTGAGGCGGATATTGGCAACAGACACGAGAAAGGTCTCACGTACCCGATTCTGGCAGAGCGGAAAATCCAAATGCAAAAATTAAGAATCGAACGGTTAAACAGGCAATCGAAAATGAGGACGTCCACAGAGGGGTACGAGGAAACACACACGACTAGCAGACAGGAAGAAGATGTGGAACCTTACTCAGAATCAAAGAAATGCAAACCGAAAGGGTCACGGCCGATCATTTTCTACCTTACAAGTTGCCCAGCGTGAAAAGAAAGTGATCGCTGACACCCGCTAGTGTGCAGGATCGGATCGCGGATGGGAAACGTGTCCTCGTGCGTTGGTTGCCAAACATGAAGTGCTACAACTTTCCGAAGGACAAGTCGACACTATCTACTAGATCTATCCATCCTGCAGCCGCTGAGCAGAACGCTGTTTGGGATCTGCACGGTAGAAATATTCATCTAATTTCGCCAAGATATGGACTCAGATACAGATGCAGAGATATGTTACATCGTGTAGAACAGGTGTTCGTGGCAACATGTTTTTAGCATCGCCAAAGAAAAACGATAAAAAGAGAAAGAGGAAAGAGAAAAGAAACCGAGATCCACAAATCGGAGCCCAAACCTGAAGCGACCCAAGGATTTGAACGGGGTGAAATTACAAGCATTTTTTATCCATTGATCGATCGATCGATCGATCGATTGATTTCCTCATTCGTTCATTTCTTTATTTTTGTTTATCGATTTGTTCGTTTGTATGCCCAAGGAGCGTGGTGATAGGTGAAGTAAGCTCGAATCAAGTATGACAAGCACGTTCAGCGTTAGCACTCCAATAGCAGAAAGGGCGACTTGACTCGGAGAGAGCCCGTGCACCCTGCCCTTTCTAGGTCCCCTGCTCAGGATCTCGCAGTCCTGAGTCCCTGGGAAAGTGAGCTGCTGGGTCTTTTTTTATTCCTTTGTACCTTTGTGGGCTTTCTCAATTTTCTCTAATGGGCACGGATTAATTCTGAGTCCTAAGGTAGGTGCAGTATCTATCAATATTCAAGGAACAGCCCTGGATGTGATGTTTTACTCCACAGTCACGATGCATTCTTCTGTGCTTCCACTGGAGGGCAGCAGAAGCGCACCAAACGCAAATCCCCTTTGGTCTGCAGGTGAACACTGCTGCTAAGAGCTCAGTTCTTTTGCCATGTTCCTTACTGAAAAGATTCGTCATGACTTGTGCTTTTCCGATCCATTGACTATATACTCGCTGCAGGAATTGATATATAGGAGAAAACACAAGTCCCCTGGAGACACGCTCTGCCGATCCAAGCAAGGTTGACGAACTGGTGTTTATCTTCAGGTTTAGGCGTATGTGATGGATAGAGGCATGCACACATTTGGAAATGAAATGTGCCCCCTGCGCAATCGTTTTATCACCTGCCCTTTCAACTCAGATGTCTCTGGAGCCTTTTTCCGTTTCTCTAATGTTTTATTTTTTTGTTTTTGATGTATGTTTTCGAAAGGTTGCCTCGTGTTCCAGCCGGTGGACGCATTGGAACGCGCCTAAGGCATTGCCACGTGGCCATTTAGGCTGTCTTCACTGGCTTTCCACGATCGAAAGTGTCCTGTGCATAAAAAGTGAGACAGTCACGCAAGCGGTCCTCCCTCACATCTGATCCAGGTGAGTGTTTTTGCCATCGTTGCTTCGTAAGTTTTCAAGCCGGAAGAGGTGGCAGGCCGGTTGCAAGGTCTCTCTACGGAACGAACATCTCTCCTTTGATCCCTAACTCCCCATGACCTAAAGTTGGTTTTCAGGTTTCCTACCCTTGATCTCAGTCTTTCCTTCAGAAGGTGGTTCCATGGACACTATAGTCTTGCTCGAG
>NW_011921452.1:0-2877 GCF_000151845.1 Pteropus vampyrus
CAGTATTTTCCTTCCCAAGCTCTAACTTTATTTGCTGGGATGCATAGCCAACAGCGCAATAGCTGGATCGCATCGTAGTTTTCATTTGTAAATTTTGGAGGAACCTCAAATACTGTTCTGCACGATGACTGCACTCATTTTACTTTCCTCCTCAACAGCACAGAAAGGGTTGCAGTTTCTCCTATCTCCTCGCCAATATTTGTTATCTCTTTTTTTTTTTCTTGTGGACAATACACGTCCTGTCAGGAGAGAGGCATTACTTCTTGGCCTTTTTGATGTGCATTTCTTTGATGATTAGTGGTAATGGGACCTTTCATAGCTCTGTGGGTCCTGTATGCTTTCTTTGGAGACATGTCTTTTAAAGATTTTGGCCATTTTTTATTGGGTTATTTGCTTTTAGTTTTTGGGTTTTTTTTTTTGCAATTGAGTGTTAGCCTTTTGTATATGCCTTGAATATTAGCCCCTCTTCAGATATAAGCTTTGCAAAGGGTTTTTCACATTCTCTAGGTGTCATTTCATTCTCTTGATTCTTGAAGAGACTATCCTTTCCTCATTGTGTCGACCTGGCATCCTTCACAAAGATCATTTGGTACGATCAGTGAGTTTATTTAGGACACCCTATCGTTCCCATTGATCTATCTGCCTGTTTTTAACGCCACTGCCATGGTATTTTGATTACGGAAGCTTAGTCTGGTGTTTTGAATTCAGGAAGTGTGGAGCCTCCATCTTGTTCCTCATTGTGAAGATAGTTTTGACTACTGGGATGCTTTGTGGTTCCATATGACTTGTAGGATTTTTCCTGTTCTGTAAAAGTGGCATTGAGATGTCACTAGGTGCAGCAAGAATCTGTCAATCCCTTTGGCTTTTATGGAAATGTTATCAATATTGTCTTCCAACCCGTGAAAACAGTATTTCATTCCAATTATTTACGTCTTTTAATTCCCTCTTCTTTTGACTTTACAATTCATCCATTCTCTTCGAGGCCCTTTCCACTGCCTTGCCAGGCTCTATTCCAGAGTCAGGGCTGAGAAGGGGGAAAAGGATGAAAGTGAAGTGTCCAGCACCCATCACTCTGATTCTCTCTTGCACAGGTCTGTTAGCCATGCTCTTCAACTTTGCTTATATCTGGGCCTTTGCTGGAAATTCTCTAGTATCTGGTTTTGACCATACTTTTGAACAACGTCAGAGCTGCAAGTAATGCATGGCACAGGCACATGGGTCCATGAAGTACACACATGTGAATGATCAGATCAGCCCCACAAATGACTCTGTAAGAACTAGGAGGGGAGGATACACCTTCCACATCATTGAATTCTAGAGTTACTCTATCTAGTGTGGCAGGCAGTAGCCAGATGAGGCTCTTTTTAATTAATTATTATACTTGATCATTTATTAATGCATTGAATGAAAATAAAATAAACACATCCATTTGTTCGGTCACACTAACCACATTCAATTGTCTATAACAGTCAGAATTTCTGGTTGATAACTTTGGAGGTGGGAGCAGTGTTGGGTTTGAGGTGAGAAGGTGAAAAGTGATTGCTTCAGCATCTCTCTGATTTGAAGTTTGCAAGGGGATCAATGTCTTGTTTAAGGGCTCTGTCTCCACAGAGCCCAGGGGAAGGTCTGAGAACCTGGAGGGAAAGATTGGGGTCAGGCGCGTGGTGACTCACCATAGGGCTCAAGTGAAGCTAAATGAATAGGCGAGACTCTCTTTCTAAAACGTTATTGCTCTTGATTCTGTTTCTAAAGATTTGGTTGTCTGACTTCAGCGATGAGGATGAAGACGATCCAGAGTATGAGGTGGCAACAATTACTTTGTATCCAATAGGAGGGGATACCTGGGACCAGTTGGGTGGCACCTGCTACATGGGAGACTGAGGAAGGGAGATATGTAATCAGACAGAGAAATGAAATGTGTATAGAAGTTGGATTTGTTTTTCCCCACTTTATTAATATCAGAAAAAGGAGCTCTGTCCATGGGCTTTGAGTGGGCTGCGTTGGACATCATGTGTTCTTGCTATTCTCTTTAAAAATTATCTTTCCCAGATGACTTGCTCTTTCCTTTCCCTACTCTAGCCAAATCTCCTCCACAAAGAGAAGAAAGCATTTAAGAAGAATAGAGTACTTTGAAGTTCTGTTGCATGAGACAAAACAAGGTAAGGTAAAACAAGTGTACCCGTTCTCCATTGTTTCCTAACTTACTTAGTCAGTTCAGATAAAACCACAATAAAAATACTGGCGTTTCTCGTACTGCTTGCGACTCTAAAAGTAGAAACAAAAGGATGGTAACACTCTGAGCAAGCCAGTGAAAGGCGCCCTGAGCACATCTTCCCAGAGAACAAATACACATTCCTCTTGCGGCCACAGCAGGAGAATGGCGGTGGATTCCGTGGAACCCGGGAGGAAAGTAAGAAGAAGCCCAAGAAGCCTATTGGTGGATTCATGGCGGGGAGATGTGCCTGCTGATTCCAGGTTGGGTTCTTCATTATAATTTCTGCCTCCTGGCTTTTAGAGTTCTTCCCCACTGGGTTAAATAGGGTGGACAGACTCGATTGGGGAACTTTACTGTTGAGAGATCCTCACGTGGTCCCATTGGGCCCCTCATCCCTTGATAGTTCGCTGAGGTCCTATTTGAACCCCATGGGTGTATGATTAATTCAGCCCACTGCAGGGTCTAGGAAGGTATGAGGAATTTGGAGACACTGGACGGTGGTGAGGAAAGAATGAACAAGGAGGCGGCACACTGAGCACTAGTGAAGCCGCTGCCCGCTGTCCATCAGTCATAGCACAGGCTGCTCAGACCAAAAGTCGACAGACAATGCAGGTTTCAGCCATATTTCACAGAATCATCAAAGCACCAACACGAAAGGCCGG
>NW_011921453.1:0-2877 GCF_000151845.1 Pteropus vampyrus
CATGGAGTTTTACAGAATGGGTAGGGGCTATGGAGCACATGGCTTGGTGTCCTGTAGAGTGAACCTGTCGAATTTCATTTCATATTTCTGATGCTATATAACTTACTTACATGTGGCAATCGGAACGCTGCCTTAAGTGCACGTCTCTATAGAAGAAGCTATTCAGTCATGAGATAATTTGCGAAAAGAATAGATACAACTTCAACACGAAAAAGAAGACGTTATATACTCCTGTAAGAATGAGGTATGAAATAAAAATTTAGTCTATGCATTCAGTGCACACATAGTCATGTATGCCAACAGAAGTTTGCCATGAGTGAGCAGATTATTCTGTACACGGAAGAGAACAAGTTTGGGAATAACCATGATAGCTGTCTTTCCCTACGATATATGAACATCTAGGCTATCGATTTAACAACTAAAACAGGGATTGACACTCTGTCAATTGAAAAGAATAGATCAGGAATCAGACCCATGTTCATGACAAAAGGAAAAAAAGAATAATCTTGGCATTTCAAGTCAGACGATGCCCTCAGAGCAATCTCTTGTGATTACTACTGGAAGCAATTGTGTGTGTTGGGTAGGAGCCGGGAGAAAGACGCCCCTGTATCGACTGGATTAAGTGGGTCACATCATCCTTCTCAGGCTTTCGCGCTTGAGCTCTCTTCCGGGCACGTCTGTGTCGTCGACCAATCGTGGATAGAGGACGTTCCGATGTCATTCCCAGCAAGCCCTACCTAGCCCCAAGAGGGCCGATAAACCCATAAACGGCTTAAAATCTAAAAAAACCCACAAACAACCCCCCAACCTATAACATATCTTAGCTGAAGGATTCATGGCAAGTGCAGAAAACGTAAACCATTATGACAAATTATGCCAACTAACAGATGGACAAGAAAATTCCCGTTAAAATTATCCCCATTTTTAGCCTGCTTGATAATAATTTATTGAGGAAAAAGGTTTCTTTGGATGCAAAATCATTGGGTAAACGATCGTAGAAAACAATGACATTTACCCACGCTCCGATTACTTGGTCATTATAAAGAGGATATCATCCGTTGATTACCATGGAGAAATCGTGAGACTCTTTCATCTTTAACTCCAATGTCATAATCAAGGAATGGAAGACAAATTAAAATTGGAATAAACTTTTCACAAACATCGCTATTGTGTAAGGAGAAAAAGCACCCAAGTTTGGATGCCTTCTAGATGATATTAGATTATGAAGACCATGACACTTAGTTTATTTTATAATCCTTGATTAGGAACGAGGTACAAAGGATGACACTGTTACTGGAGAGCGGGATCCTCTCCCGGCACGTCATCCGATTCTTGATATCTGGAACAATGGATAGAGCGAGATAACGAAATACTGTAGAGAAGACAAGTTTCGTTAGAATGGAAATTACACTTGTAGACGTGGAAGCGGACCTGTGCAAGAGAGGCGTGGCTCAAAAGGCCTGGCGACCAAGCTTTCTGGGTTTTGTTCCCTATTTGCTCTAGGTGGGCACTTTTTGTGAGCACTGAGCATTCTTGATTGATAATTAAGACTGGCAGGACTCCGTGATTCATCATTTGCTTTCTGCGCATGTTCCTTCCCAGAATTCCGCCTGTTATAATGGACTTAATGAACTTCTGGGCATACGCGTCGCCTTATCATCATGGTATAATGGTGTTCACGTGAGATGAAGGTCGTTGAGGTCTTCATTGCACGGTGCGATTGTCTGGCTAAAAGCCCTACCCAATTTTCTGCCTTCTTGTTTACTGCTATGCGTTACCTTTAGCCCCAAAATGCCTTCTCGCTTGCTTAATTGTGGGCGGGCATGGGCAGACCCTTCTTCCAACAGGACGACCTCGGTGTCTTTGCAGGCAGACCCTAAAGCCCCGATCTATCTTTCCTGCTTAACTCTTTTCTAAGAGCCATGAACCCGCTTCTTCTTAGTAGCGCCGTCGAGGGATGGGAGGTCTGTTCTTCTGTATCTGCTTCCTGCTGAGAAGGATCATCGTCCCTGTCTATTGAGGTTTCACGCAGCATTATCCCTTTTTGCCTCACTCATGCCGGGTATCTTGGGTTTCTGCTGAAGTGCTTCCCCAGTCACTTGAGAAGGAAAAGAAGATACAATGTTGTTATCTAAATCAGCTAGGAATGACTTTCTACTATTGTTTTACCAAAGAAATGAGGAAAGGAGAATAGGCTGGGTTGATATATTTCTGAAAGAATGAAAAAACTTTGGCCTGAATTCCTCTCCGTTCTCAGACCCTAAGGACCCTTCTGTGACTAGGGCCATTCCCTCATGGTGGTCGGATGATCCTTATCTAAAGCCAGAGGAGATGAGTGAACAGTTTCAGGGTCATTATATGGATTTGGGGGATAGGGCCTTTGTCCCACAGAAAGGAGGGAAGAAAACTTAATCAGGTTTACTAAAGAAAAAAGAAAACCATAAACGAGGAACTCTGCAAGAGATGTCCCGTATCATTTCCCGCTGTAAGTTGCAGAATTTTAAACGTGATGTCCCGTATCAATATTAGGACCATTGGGGGATTTTTCGAATGACAGAAATGTAACTGTAATAATGTATGCCTGTGTAAGTCCACCCGAAAGAGAGAGAGCGTCGGAGAGAGTGAGTGAGTGAGGGAGGGAGGGAGGGAGGGAGAGACAGAGAGAGAGAGAGACAGAGAGAGAGAGAGAGAGAGAGAGAGAGAGGGAGAAAGAGAAAGAAATTAGTTTGTGTGATGGGATCAAAAATAGGAATGTTGAAACAATTGCTCAGTGTAGGCAAAGGGTATATAGGTGTTCTTTGTAGTATTACCTCAACTCTTCCATAGGGTTCAAAGTTGTAAAACCTAAATGCTGGAGAATAAATCAGGGTGTGCTGG